>NC_056435.1:66732965-66740465 GCF_018296145.1 Oncorhynchus tshawytscha
GCGCTACCTGGTGGAGAACTGTAACTGCCGCATGGTGCACATGCCTGGTAGGAGCCTCTCTCTCTCTCTCTCTCTCTCTCTCTCTCTCTCAATTTCAACTTCAGTGTATGGGGTTTTATTGGCACGGGAAACATATGTTTACATCGCCAAAGCAAGTGAAATAGATAAGAAACAAATGTGAAATTAAAGAATAAAGGCATATTATGTCATATTATGTCTATAAACAGTGTTGTAATGATGTGCAAATAGTTAGCGTACAAAAGGGAACATAAATGAACATAAATGTGGGCTGCATTTACAATGGTGTTTGTTCTTCACTGGTTGCCCTTTTCTTGTCACAAATCTTGCTGCTTTGATTGTAAAGGAGTGAGTAACTGTCTGCAGGGAAGTCGGGCACAGGAGAGCAGAAATGGGTAGCAAACGGAGCCCTTTATTGAGGCTAAACACGCTACAATAACCCGGCGTAAACCAGCCTGGAGTACACGTACAATTACACATAACAATTCCACACAGAGACATGGGGGGGAAACAGAGGGTGTTATGCAAGACGAGTAATGAGGGAATGCAAACCAGGTGTGCGGGAAAACAAGACAAAACAAATGGAAAATGAAAAGTGGATCGGCAATGGCTAGAAGACCGGTGAAGTCGACCACCGAACGCCGCCCGAACAAGGAGAGGGACCGACCTCGGCGGAAGTCGTGAAATTGATGGCACACTGTGGTATTTCACCCAATAGAGATGGAAGTTTATCAAAATTGGGTTTGTTTTCTAATTCTTTGTGGGTCTGTGTAATCTGAGGGAAATATGTGTCTCTAATATGGTCATACATATGGCAGGAGGTTAGAAAGGGCAGCTCAGTTTCCAACTCATTTTTGTGGGCAGTGTGCACATAACCTGTCTTCACTTCTCTGCCTACGACGACCTTTCTCAATAGCAAGGCTATGCTCACTATGTGTCTGTACATAGTCAAAGCTTCTCTCTCTCTCATTTACACATACACACACAATACCTGTAGAATTACAACTGGTACACATGCCTCATCCAAGTACTGGCTCAGTGGAGTTTTCCAAAAAAGCTCAAAATGGGGGGCGGGTTGCCATACCCACCCCAAACACTAACTATACACTTAACCAATCACATTTCTTGCCTAAACTTAAACTGATTGAGGCCTCTAGAAAATTATAGAATGTAGGAACATTTCCCCCTGCCAAGTGATGAGTCAACCTCTCTGTCACTGATGCTATAGGGAACCGTGACTCAGTCATCCTCTGTTACTGATGCTGTAGGGAACCATGACTCAGTCATCCTCTCTGTTACTGATACTATAGGGAACCGTGACTCAGTCATCCTCTCTGTCACAGACACTATAGGGAACCATGACTCAGTCATCCTCTCTGTTACTGATGCTATAGGGAACCATGACTCAGTCATCCTCTCTGTTACTGATGCTATAGGGAACCATGACTCAGTCATCCTCTCTGTTACTGATGCTGTAGGGAACCGTGACTCAGTCATCCTCTCTGTTACTGACACTATAGGGAACCGTGACTCAGTCATCCTCTCTGTTACTGATGCTGTAGGGAACCGTGACGCAGTCATCCTCTCTGTTACTGATGCTGTAGGGAACCATGACTCAGTCATCCTCTCTGTCACAGACACTATAGGGAACCGTGACTCAGAGTCACAAACAAAACTGTTAAAAACATGTGTAGTCACACTGCTATGGTTAGGTAGATTTAGTTGACATTGCTGTAGTGGAGTTTTTGTCTCTGTTTGTCTAATGAGATATATTGTGTATCTTAGAGACAGGGGTGACTGGGTGAAGATGAGAAAGATACAGAAAGACTCTTCTCTGTATTATCTTTGTTCTATTTATTATCTTTGTTGTATTTATTATCTGTGATCTATTAAAGTAATCAGGCCCGAGGGGGTATGGTAATATACCACGGCTAAGGGCAGTTTATACGCGCAACGCAGAGTGCCTGGATACAGCCCTTAGCCGTAGTTTATTTGGCTATATACCACTTAACCCACGAGGTTACAAATGTAATTAGAAAAGACAAAACAAATGGTTTGTCATACCCGTGGTATATGGTCTGATATACCACGGCTTTCAGCCAATCAGCATTCAGGGCTTGAACCATCGAATTATAAAATGGGTAGTAGTGTACCTATATTGGTTGTGCTGGATTCGTCAGAACAATTGCTATGCCAATGTGTGTCACCCTAATCAGTGTCAAGGCCAGATAAACAATATAATATCTGTTCTACTTATTTTGGGATGAGATCTAAATTTGGAATCTAGCTTTTATTCTAAATTGTTTCCATAACCAACACCTGTAATTGGTGCTTGTTAGAAATAGCAGTGGCAGTGTATCTCAGAAGTTATTCTGTGTGCTATGAAAAACACGTGTCCCCAGAGTATCAATCAGTAATCCGCCCTCCTCCACTGTGTCCCAAGTGGCACTCTATTCCCTATATAGGTCAGAAGTTTTGACTAGGGCTCTGGTCAGAAGAAATGCACTCTCTGGGGAATAGGGGGTGCATTAGGGACACTATCGTCCTCTGTAGCTTCTGTCATGATTTCATTCATTAATCCTCATCACTCCAGACCTGCCGGTGGCATTGTACTGGAACAGTGTGGCAGGGATGTGAATATCAATAGTTACTGAATGTCAACAGTGTGGCAGGGATGTGAATATCAATAGTTACTGAATGTCAACAGTGTGGCAGGGATGTGAATATCAATAGTTACTGAATGTCAACAGTGTGGCAGGGATGTGAATATCAATAGCTACTGAATGTCAACAGTGTGGCAGGGATGTGAATATCAATAGTTACTGAATGTCAACAGTGTGGCAGGGATGTGAATATCAATAGTTACTGAATGTCAACAGTGTGGCAGGGATGTGAATAACTATAGTTACTGAATGTCAACAGTGTGGCAGGGATGTGAATAACTATAGTTACTGAATGTCAACAGTGTGGCAGGGATGTGAATAACTATAATTATAGGACAGGAGGGAGCTAATTCACTGTATCTCAGACATCAGGCTGCTGTGTTTTCTTTAACTGTGTTCTCACTAATGGAAGTGGTTGTCCAATCTGGAGAACATGAAAGGACACCAGTGCTAATGACATCAGTCATTAAATGAGGAGATTAGATCAACATGTTAGGAGGAGAACTCCAGGCAGATAAGACTGAATGACATCAGTCATTAAATGAGGAGATTAGATCAACATGTTAGGATGGAAACTCAAGGCAGATAAGACCGTGTGACATGTCATTAAATGAGGAGAATAGATCAACATGTTAGGGATGGAGAACTAAGGCAGATAAGACTGATGACATGTCATTAAATGAGAGATTAGATCAACATGTTAGGAGGAGTACTTCAGGCAGATAAGACCAATGACATGTCATTAAATGAGGAGATTAGATCAACATGTTAGGAGGAGAACTCCAGGCAGATAAGACCGATGACATCAGTCATTAAATGAGGAGATTAGATCAACATGTTAGGAGGAGAACTCAAGGCAGATAAGACCGATGACATGTCATTAAATGAGGAGAATAGATCAACATGTTAGGAGGAGAACTCAAGGCAGATAAGACTGATGACATGTCATTAAATGAGGAGATTAGATCAACATGTTAGGAGGAGTACTCCAGGCAGATAAGACCAATGACATGTCATTAAATGAGGAGATTAGATCAACATGTTAGGAGGAGTACTCCAGGCAGATAAGACCAATGACATGTCATTAAATGAGGAGATTAGATCAACATGTTAGGAGGAGTACTCCAGGCAGATAAGACCGATGACATGTCATTAAATGAGGAGATTAGATCAACATGTTAGGAGGAGTACTCCAGGCAGATAAGACCGATGACATGTCATTAAATGAGGAGATTAGATCAACATGTTAGGAGGAGTACTCCAGGCAGATAAGACCGATGACATGTCATTAAATGAGGAGATTAGATCAACATGTTAGGAGGAGTACTCCAGGCAGATAAGACCGATGACATGTCATTAAATGAGGAGATTAGATCAACATGTTAGGAGGAGTACTCCAGGCAGATAGTGCTCCCGAGTGGCACAGTGGTCTAAGGCACTGCATCTCAGTGCAAGAGGTGTCACTGCAGTCCCTGGTTTGAATCCAGGCTGTTTCACATCCGGCTGTGATTGGGAGTCCCATAGGGCCAGCATCATCTGGGTTTGGTCAGTGTAGGCCGTCATTGTAAATAACAATTTGTTCTTGACTGGTAAAATAAAACTTGTTTTATTTTTATAAAACAGATGAAATCAATCAAGAGAGAACAAGGAGTTGTAATGACAGAGATGTCCCCTGTTCATCCTTCCTCATCCAGGACGTTGTGTTCTATCTCTCTGTCATGTTTTCCTCAGGAGATGCCCCATACTGTACCCCAGAGCAGTACAAGGAGTGTGCCGACCCTGCCTTGGGTAAGTAAAACCTCCTATCTCTGTCCGTTCACGAAGCCAGGTCCATACAGAAATGGTTCATCTAGATCAGTGTGGAAGTACTTGACTGGCCTCCACAGAGCCCTGACTTCAACCCCATCGAACGCCGACTGTGAGCCAGTCCTAATTGCCCAACATCAGTGCCCGACCTCACTAATGCTCTTGTGGCTGAATGGAAGCAAGTCCCCAAAGCGATGTTCCACCATCTAGTGGAGAGCCTTCCCAGAAGAGTGGAGGCTGTTATAGCAGCAATGTTCCAACATCTAGTGGAAAGCCTTCCCAGAAGAGTGGAGGCTGTTATAGCAGCAATGTTCCAACATCTAGTGGAAAGCCTTCCCAGAAGAGTGGAGGCTGTTATAGCAGCAATGTTCCAACATCTAGTGGAAAGCCTTCCCAGAAGAGTGGAGGCTGTTATAGCAGCGATGTTCCACCATCTAGTGGAAAGCCTTCCCAGAAGAGTGGAGGCTGTTATAGCAGCAAAGGGGAGACAAACTCCATATTAATGCCCATGATTTTGGAATGAGATGTTCAACGAGCAGGTGTCCATATACTTTTGGTCATGTAGTCTCTCTCTCTCTCTCTCTCTCTCTCTCTCTCTCTCTCCATCCCTCCCTCCCACTGGGTACAGACGTCAGTTCAACATTTAGTTTTGATTTACGTTTGGTTGAGTTGTCAACTAATGTGAATTCACCGTGAAATCAACAAAACATTTCACCATGTCATTTGCAAATCCAATCAGTTTGTTGATTCATGTGTAAACGTGGTTAAAAATGATGTGGAATCAATGTTGATTCAACCAGTTTTTGCTGAGTGGATTGTCTGTTTCTCACGCCCCGCAACGTGCTGTAGTGCACTACATATAAAGGAAACTGTCCCCTTGTTGTGTCCCCTTGTTGTGTCCCCTTGTTGTGTCCCCTTGTTGTGTCCCCTTGTTGTGTCCCCTTGTTGTGTCCCCTTATAGACTTTCTGGTGGAGAGGGATAATGACTACTGTGTGTGTGAGACACCCTGCAACATGACGCGCTTTGGAAAGGAGATGTCCTTCGTCAAGATTCCCAGTAAGGCCTCAGCCAAGTACCTGGCCAAGAAGTACAACAAGACTGAGCAATACATTGCGTAAGTTAACCTGTCTGTTCCTTATCTATCAAATCAAATCAAATCAAATTTTATTTGTCACATACACATGGTTAGCAGATGTTAATGCGAGTGTAGCGAAATGCTTGTGCTTCTAGTTCCGACAATGCAGTAATAACGAACAAGTAATCTAACTAACAATTCCAAAAAAAAAACTACTGTCTTATACACAGTGTAAGGGGATAAAGAATATGTACATAAGGATATATGAATGAGTGATGGTACAGAGCAGCATAGGCAAGATACAGTAGATGATATCGAGTACAGTATATACATATGAGATGAGTATGTAAACCAAGTGGCATAGTTAAAGTGGCTAGTGATACATGTATTACATAAGGATGCAGTCGATGATATAGAGTACAGTACCTACGTATGCATATGAGATGAATAATGTAGGGTAAGTAACATTATATAAGGTAGCATTGTTTAAAGTGGCTAGTGATATATTTACATCATTTCCCATCAATTCCCATGATTAAAGTGGCTGGAGTAGAGTCAGTGTCATTGACAGTGTGTTGGCAGTAGCCACTCAATGTTAGTGGTGGCTGTTTAACAGTCTGATGGCCTTGAGATAGAAGCTGTTTTTCAGTCTCTCGGTCCCAGCTTTGATGCACCTGTACTGACCTCGCCTTCTGGATGACAGCGGGGTGAACAGGCAGTGGCTCGGGTGGTTGATGTCCTTGATGATCTTTATGGCCTTCCTGTAGCATCGGGTGGTGTAGGTGTCCTGGAGGGCAGGTAGTTTGCCCCGGTGATGCGTTGTGCAGACCTCACTACCCTCTGGAGAGCCTTACGGTTGAGGGCGGTGCAGTTGCCATACCAGGCGGTGATACAGCCCGCCAGGATGCTCTCGATTGTGCATCTGTAGAAGTTTGTGAGTGCTTTTGGTGACAAGCCGAATTTCTTCAGCCTCCTGAGGTTGAAGAGGCGCTGCTGCGCCTTCCTCACGATGCTGTCTGTGTGAGTGGACCAATTCAGTTTGTCTGTGATGTGTATGCCGAGGAACTTAAAACTTGCTACCCTCTCCACTACTGTTCCATCGATGTGGATGGGGGTGTTCCCTCTGCTGTTTCCTGAAGTCCACAATCATCTCCTTAGTTTTGTTGACGTTGAGTGTGAGGTTATTTTCCTGACACCACACTCCGAGGGCCCTCACCTCCTCCCTGTAGGCCGTCTCGTCGTTGTTGGTAATCAAGCCTACCACTGTTGTGTCGTCCGCAAACTTGATGATTGAGTTGGAGGCGTGCGTGGCCACGCAGTCGTGGGTGAACAGGGAGTACAGGAGAGGGCTCAGAACGCACCCTTGTGGGGCCCCAGTGTTGAGGATCAGCGGGGAGGAGATGTTGTTGCCTACCCTCACCACCTGGGGGCGGCCCGTCAGGAAGTCCAGAACCCAGTTGCACAGGGCGGGGTCGAGACCCAGGGTCTCGAGCTTGATGACGAGCTTGGAGGGTACTATGGTGTTGAATGCCGAGCTGTAGTCGATGAACAGCATTCTCACATAGGTATTCCTCTTGTCCAGATGGGTTAGGGCAGTGTGCAGTGTGGTTGAGATTGCATCGTCTGTGGACCTATTTGGGCGGTAAGCAAATTGGAGTGGGTCTAGGGTGTCAGGTAGGGTGGAGGTGATATGGTCCTTGACTAGTCTCTCAAAGCACTTCATGATGACGGATGTGAGTGCTACGGGGCGGTAGTCGTTTAGCTCAGTTACCTTAGCTTTCTTGGGAACAGGAACAATGGTGGCCCTCTTGAAGCATGTGGGAACAGCAGACTGGTATAGGGATTGATTGAATATGTCCGTAAACACACCGGCCAGCTGGTCTGCGCATGCTCTGAGGGCGCGGCTGGGGATGCCGTCTGGGCCTGCA
Organism: Oncorhynchus tshawytscha; assembly: GCF_018296145.1. NCBI lineage: Eukaryota > Metazoa > Chordata > Actinopteri > Salmoniformes > Salmonidae > Oncorhynchus > Oncorhynchus tshawytscha. Next base: position 66,740,457 of record NC_056435.1, read on the forward strand.
GCCTTGCGA
>NC_056435.1:66745465-66875465 GCF_018296145.1 Oncorhynchus tshawytscha
AGAGTCGGCGCAGGACTCACTGGGCTGTGGAGGCGCACTGGAGGTCTGGAGCGTGGGGCTGAGACAGTCTTCACCAGACGGCTAGCACGCTCCTCAGGACGAGTATGGAGAACTGACTCAGGTGACATCAAATCGAGGACACGCTCTGTCGGGCGGATGTCGTGCCTCATGCACCAACACAGCAGCTCTCTCATTGCTCTCTCCTCCAATCTCCCCATCAACTCCTTCACTGTCTCTGCTTCGCTTCCTGCTTCGCTCACCTCCAATTTCACTCCATAGCACGGGGCCTGACCAGTCCCATGCTCGCCACGGTAAGCACGGGGAGTTGGCTCAGGTCTCTAACCTGACTCTGCCACACACCCCATGTGCGCCCCCCAATTTTTTTTGGGGGGGGGGCTGCCTCTCAAGCTTCCTTGCCAGCCATGTTCCCTCATAGTGTTGCCTCTCAGCCTTAGCTGCCTCCAGTTCCTCCTGTGGACGGCGATACTCCCCAGCCTGCCTCCAGTTCCTGCTGTGGACGGCGATACTCCCCAGCCTGCCTCCAGTTCCTCCTGTGGACAGCGATACTCCCCGCCTGCCTCCAGTTCCTCCTGTGGACGGCGATACTCCCCAGCCTGCCTCCAGTTCCTGCTGTGGACGGCGATACTCCCCAGCCTGCCTCCAGTTCCTCCTGTGGACAGCGATACTCCCCGCCTGCCTCCAGTTCCTCCTGTGGACGGCGATACTCCCCAGCCTGCCTCCAGTTCCTCCTGTGGACAGCGATACTCCCCCGCCTGCCTCCAGTTCCTCCTGTGGACGGCGATACTCCCCAGCCTGCCTCCAGTTCCTCCTGTGGACGGCGATACTCCTCCGCCTGCCTCCAGTTCCTCCTGTGGATGGCGATACTCCCCAGCCTGCCTCCAGGGTCCCTCCCGTCCAGGATCTCCTCCCATGTCCAGGAGTCCATTACACCACGCTGCTTGGTCCTTTGGTGGTGGGTAGTTCTATAACGGTCATCGTTGCATAAAGAAGTGGACCAAAGCGCAGCGTGGTAAGTGTTCATGATTTATTAAAAGAACTGAACACTGAATAACAACGAGAACGAACAAAACCGAAACAGTTCTGTCTGGTGCAGACACACAAAAACAGAAAACAACTACCCACAAAACACAGGTAGGAAAAGGCTACGTAAGTATGGTTTTCAATCAGAGACAACGATAGACAGCTGCCTCTGATTGAGAACCACACCCGGCCAAACACACAGAAATAGAAAACATAGAACAAAACATAGAATGCCCACCCCAACTCACGCCCTGACCAAACCAAAATAGAGACATAAAAATGATCTCTAAGGTCAGGGCGTGACAGTCAACCCCCACCAGTTCCCTCCTCCCCCTCTGTGGGTGAGATGGGGTCTGGTTGAAGTCATTTATTGCAAAGCTGATCTGACCTATTTGGATCCTCACTGGACAGTCATGACACAGGGCACCAGAAGGTGGGATTGTCTGACTATTGCGCTCATGCCAGCTGCTCTAGGGTGTGTGTGTATCAGACAGTGCCAGTGGGTCAGAGATCCCAGGTTAATCAGAAGAGTAAGGAGAGGAGCTGACAGCCGTTTGTCTGGCATTGACGTGATATGCACACGCTGACACTGAAACGTAACACACAGCAGCTCCTGCAAATCAGAGGAGAGAGAGACAGAGAGATTCTATATGTTTCTATATGTGATTCAGATTATACATGTTCTACATTCTACATGTGATTCAGATTATACATGTTCTACCTTCTATATGTGATTCAGATTATACATGTTCTACATTCTATATGTGATTCAGATTATACATGTTCTACATTCTATATGTGATTCAGATTATACATGTTCTACATTCTATATGTGATTCAGATTATACATGTTCTACATTCTATATGTGATTCAGATTATACATGTTCTACATTCTATATGTGATTCAGATTATATGTGTTCTACATTCTATATGTGATTCAGATTATACATGTTCTACCTTCTATATGTGATTCAGATTCTATGTGTTCTATATGTGATTCAGATTATACATGTTCTACATTCTATATGTGATTCAGATTATACATGTTCTACATTCTATATGTGATTCAGATTATACATGTTCTACATTCTATATGTGATTCAGATTATACATGTTCTACATTCTATATGTGATTCAGATTATACATGTTCTACATTCTATATGTGATTCAGATTATACATGTTCTACATTCTACATGTGATTCAGATTATACATGTTCTACATTCTACATGTGATTCAGATTATACATGTTCTACATTCTACATGTGATTCAGATTATACATGTTCTACATTCTACATGTGATTCAGATTATATGTGTTCTACATGTGATTCAGATTATACATGTTCTACATTCTATATGTGATTCAGATTATACATGTTCTACATTCTATATGTGATTCAGATTATACATGTTCTACATTCTATATGTGATTCAGATTATACATGTTCTACATTCTACATGTGATTCAGATTATATGTGTTCTACATGTGATTCAGATTATACATGTTCTACATTCTATATGTGATTCAGATTATACATGTTCTACATTCTATATGTGATTCAGATTATACATGTTCTACATTCTATATGTGATTCAGATTATATGTGTTCTATATGTGATTCAGATTATACATGTTCTACATTCTATATGTGATTCAGATTATACATGTTCTACATTCTATATGTGATTCAGATTATATGTGTTCTACATGTGATTCAGATTATATGTGTTCTACATTCTACATGTGATTCAGATTATATGTGTTCTACATGTGATTCAGATTATATGTGTTCTACATTCTATATGTGATTCAGATTATACATGTTCTACATTCTACATGTGATTCAGATTATGTGTTCTACATTCTATATGTGATTCAGATTATATATGTTCTACATTCTACATGTGATTCAGATTATACATGTTCTACATTCTATATGTGATTCAGATTATACATGCTCTACATTCTATAAATGATTCAGATTATACATGTTCTACATTCTATATGTGATTCAGATTATACATGTTCTACATTCTATATGTGATTCAGATTATACATGTTCTACATTCTACATGTGATTCAGATTATATGTGTTCTACATTCTATATGTGATTCAGATTATACATGTTCTACATTCTACATGTGATTCAGATTATACATGCTCTACATTCTATATGTGATTCAGATTATACATGTTCTACATTCTACATGTGATTCAGATTATACATGTTCTACATTCTATATGTGATTCAAATTATATGTGTTCTACATGTGATTCAGATTATATGTGTTCTACATTCTACATGTGATTCAGATTATATGTGTTCTACATTCTATATGTGATTCAGATTATACATGTTCTACATTCTATATGTGATTCAGATTATACATGTTCTACATTCTATATGTGATTCAGATTATACATGTTCTACATTCTATATGTGATTCAGATTATACATGTTCTACATTCTATATGTGATTCAGATTATACATGTTCTACATTCTATATGTGATTCAGATTATACATGTTCTACATTCTATATGTGATTCAGATTATACATGTTCTACATTCTATATGTGATTCAGATTATACATGTTCTACATTCTATATGTGACTCAGATTTGCCTGAGTCACAAAGTCTTGTTTGTGAACATCAAAAGTATTTTCTGATTGACTGTAGATTCACTGTGATTTTATTTATGTCAAAGCCATGACAGAGGTATTAAAACATGTACCTGTTGATTTATCGTCAGAGAGAAACAGCTGTAGTGTTGATGGTTCCAATTGGCACCGTATTCCCCATATAGCCCTGGTCAAAAGTAGTGCACTATTTAGGGAATAGGGTGCAGTTTTGGGATGCACACTAGGAGTCTAACTTGCCCTGCATTTGGATTCCTGTAGTTTGGACACAACACTTGTTTACCAGATATTCAGAAACTAAATAATCCACTGTGCCCGAGGCCTTGATGTACAGTAATCCCTGCTTGGGATTCTACAGACAAGAGATGAGAGAGGGAAGGAGTGATGAGAGAGAGAGGTACCAAATGTATGTGGACACCTGCTTGTCGAACATCTTGTTCCAAAATCATGGGCATTAAAATGGAGCTGCTATAACAGCCTCTTTTCATCTGGGAAGACTTTCCACTAGATGTTGGAACATTGCTGCGGGAACTTCCTTCCATTCAGCCACAAGAGCATTAGTGAGGTTGGCCACTGATGTTGGGCGATTAGGCCTGGCTCGCAGTCGTCGTTCCAATTAATCTCAAAGGTGTTCGATGAGGTTGAGGTCAGGGCTCTGTGCAGACCAGTCAAGTTCTTCTACACCGATCTCAACAAACCATTTCTGTTTTAAGATTTCCCTACACTGGAACTATGGGGCCTAGCCCGAACCATGAAAAATAGCCCCAGACCATTATTTCTCCTCCACCAAACTTTACCGTTGTCGGTCAGGTAGCGTTCTCCTGGCATCCACCAAGCCCAGATTCATCCGTCGGACTGCCAGATGGTGAAGCGTGATTCATCACTCCAGAGAATGCGTTCCCACTGCTCCAGAGTCCAATGACGGCGAGCTTTACACCACTCCAGCTGACGCTTGGCATTGAGCATCGTGATCTCAGGCTCGTGTGCGGCTGCTCGGCCATGGAAACCCAATTCATGAAGCTCCCGACGAACAGTTCTTGTGCTGACGTTGCTTGTAAAGGCAGTTTGGAACTCGGTAGTGAATGTTGCAACCAAGGGCAGACGATTTTTACACGCTACATGCTTCTGTACACAGCAGTTCCGTTCTGTGAGCTTGTGTGTCCTACCACTTCATGGCTGAGCCATTGTTCCTCCTAGACTTTTCCACTTCACAACAACAGCACTTACAGTTGACCGGGGCAGCTCTAGCAGGGCAGAAATTTGACAAACTGATTTGTTGGAAAGGTGGTATCCTACATGACTGTGCCACGTTGAAAGTCACTGAGGTCTTCAGTAAGACCATTCTACTGCTAATGTTTGTCTAAGGAGATTGCATGGATGTGTGTACTATTTTATTCACCTGTCAGTAACGGTGTGGCTGATTTTGCCGAATCCACTCATTTGAAAGGGTGTCCACATACTTTTGTATATATAGTGTATAATTCAGTACAGTGAAATCACAACACGAAACATTTCCTTCATATGTTTCCCTCAATGGCGGATCCAAGCCAGGAGGAAATTATCTGAAGGCAAACTACACACACATGCACACGCACGACCACAAATGATTTGCTCAACCTGAAACATCTGCTCAGTCATCTATCTGAAGATTAGAAACAGGAAATCATGCAGGCGAGGAGAGGGACAGCCTGCCGTGCCAATCAATGCTCAATTGCTGTTAGATGTGGGTATTAAGTATGAAGTGGACTTGTTGGTTTTATTGAAGGTTCCTAGATGCCGTCTCCTGCTGTTGTGTCCTTGATCAAGACACTTAACCCCGAAACTGCTCCAGGGGTGCTGCACCGTGTCTTTAAGGTCTGGGTGTCTTAGGGGGTTAGGAGAAAACAAAAAATACTAATAGCTGTGTCTTTAAGGTCTGGGTGTCTTAGGGGGTTAGGAGAAAACAAAAATACTAATAGCTGTGTCTTTAAGGTCTTTAAGGTTTGGGTGTCTTAGGGGGTTAGGAGAAAACAAAAATACTAATAGCTGTGTCTTTAAGGTCTGGGTGTCTTAGGGGGTTAGGAGAAAACAAAAATACTAATAGCTGTGTCTTTAAGGTCTGGGTGTCTTAGGGGGTTAGGAGAAAACAAAAATACTAATAGCTGTGTTATTTTAGACAATAAGTTATCTTCTTCTTTCTCTCTTCCCTCTCCTCTTGGTTGACAGTGATAACATCCTGGTTCTGGATATCTTCTTTGAGGCCCTGAACTACGAGACCATCGAGCAGACGAAAGCTTACGAGTTCGCTGGGTTGCTGGGTAAGAAAATGCTGGTCAGCAGTTGATCGGAAATTGCTGAACAAAATAGCAAATACAGTTATTATAAGTTTTAATTAAATTGATTTTAACCACCCTGAGGTGTGTCGTTATAGCTGAGTACAACATTTTCAATTATGTTTTAGCCTGTGAATAAAAACATGAACTCAATATTACTTCATTTACTATGGAACCTACGTTTCAGGTTTCAGACACAAAGGAGTTGCCTGAAAAATTTCAAATATTTTTCATCATGTATGTCATGTGTTTTCAGGTGATATTGGTGGTCATATGGTTCTCTCCATGTGTTTTCAGGTGATATTGGTGGTCAGATGGTTCTCTCCATGTGTTTTCAGGTGATATTGGTGGTCATATGGTTCTCTCCATGTGTTTTCAGGTGATATTGGTGGTCAGATGGTTCTCTCCATGTGTTTTCAGGTGATATTGGTGGTCAGATGGTTCTCTCCATGTGTTTTCAGGTGATATTGGTGGTCAGATGGGTCTCTCCATGTGTTTTCAGGTGATATTGGTGGTCAGATGGTTCTCTCCATGTGTTTTCAGGTGATATTGGTAGTCAGATGGTCTCTCCATGTGTTTTCAGGTGATATTGGTGGTCAGATTTCAGGTGATATTGGTAGTCAGATGGTCTCTCCATGTGTTTTCAGGTGATATTGGTGGTCAGTTTTCAGGTGATATTGGTAGTCAGATGGTCTCTCCATGTGTTTTCAGGTGATATTGGTGGTCAGATGGTTCTCTCCATGTGTTTTCAGGTGATATTGGTGGTCAGATGGGTCTCTCCATGTGTTTTCAGGTGATATTGGTGGTCAGATGGTTCTCTCCATGTGTTTTCAGGTGATATTGGTGGTCAGATGGGTCTCTCCATGTGTTTTCAGGTGATATTGGTGGTCAGATGGTTCTCTCCATGTGTTTTCAGGTGATATTGGTGGTCAGATGGTTCTCTCCATGTGTTTTCAGGTGATATTGGTAGTCAGATGGTTCTCTCCATGTGTTTTCAGGTGATATTGGTGGTCATATGGTTCTCTCCATGTGTTTTCAGGTGATATTGGTGGTCAGATGGTTCTCTCCATGTGTTTTCAGGTGATATTGGTGGTCAGATGGGTCTCTCCATGTGTTTTCAGGTGATATTGGTGGTCATATGGTTCTCTCCATGTGTTTTCAGGTGATATTGGTGGTCAGATGGTTCTCTCCATGTGTTTTCAGGTGATATTGGTGGTCAGATGGGTCTGTTCATTGGAGCCAGTATCCTCACCATCTTGGAGCTCTTTGACTACCTATATGAGGTAAGCCTTCATTTTGTAAATGTAAAATGTTTCTACATTTCCTGTCAGATCTTTCTTCAAAATCTTATCCGGTGTGTCCTGAAACAGTTTATGTCTTGGGGTTTTGCTTGCATCTAGGTTTCTTAGAGAAAGTTTGCCTCTAGGTTATGGTAGTATAAATGTCAATGTATGTAAATATCCTTCATTTACATCAAATCAAATCAAATTTATTCATAAAGCCCTTCGTACATCAGCTGATATCTCAAAGTGCTGTACAGAAACCCAGCCTAAAACCCCAAACAGCAAGCAATGCAGGTGTAGAAGCACGGTGGCTAGGAAAAACTCCCTAGAAAGGCCAAAACCTAGGAAGAAACCTAGAGAGGAACCAGGCTAATTTACATGATTCCCTCAGGGCAATATGTCTAGTTAAGTGCTAGACAGACACAGGCCTTAGAACCAGTCAGCCACACGGAAACAATCCATTTCCACTAGCATTGCTGTATTCTCCGTAAATGCTAACCGGTTTAAAAACTGTCTGGAGAAAACAACACCCGAGGGAAGTTTTTTAAGCTACACTTAATAAAAAGGGAACTACCTGTATCCCGTTGAAACTAGCCGCCCACTTTAAATCGAACTTGCAGAGCATTCATTTCCAGGTGTCTGAAAGCAGCTCATCTCTCTCAGGCGCAGCACTGTTGACTGCATGACCATTTTAGTCATATTGTAGTTGGGATTCAGGTAGGATGCTTCTGTTGTTGTCGATTTGTATCAGAGCAGCAACCTCCCTGGGTAGAATAGCTGCCTGTTCAACAAGGATGTCTTTCTGTTTACTGTATGTTCATGTACTCATGATTAATTCTATCTATAGAAAATAAAACATACAAATAATAAGAATGATTTTTGGAATAATTGGAATAAACGGGGATCAGTAGCTTATCTCATTATTGTTACCATTACTGACACTGGAAATCATGGTTGTGTATGTACCATCAATTGTCTTTGAATGATATAACTTTTTCTTCACTATATTCATTTGTCTCAATACGAATCCAGTAATAAACAGGGAAACCTGTTCACCAGCAGTTTGTAAAAGATAAAGGAAAACAGATGAACAGTCAGTTGGCTGCATTCCAAAAGTCTGGTTCTCTGAGGCACTGCTTCAAAGACCAGCTACTGTGTTTGCTTGTTTGCAGGTGATCAAGTACAAGCTGTGTCGGTGCTCAAATAAGAAACACAAACGCAGCAACAGCAACGACCGGGGAGCAGCTCTGAGTCTGGAGGACGTCAAGCGCCATGTCAGTAGGCCAGCTCTATCTCTGGCTAAGTATTTGCAGTGTCTGGAAAAATTGTTGGACCGAGACAGGGTAGATAGGGGGGGGGGGAGAAAGACAGGGAGAAAAAATAATAATAATAAACACAGAGAGAGAGGCACAGTGATAAAAGAGAAGGTGAGAGATTGTGGAAATGGTTTCAATTTAATCACGGATGGTCTGTAGGACCAGCCTAGTGGGTTTACAATGAGAGCTTTGGGTGGGGGTGACAGCTTCTGATTTTCAAGTGTACACTCTTAGGAAAAAGGTTCCAAAAGGGTTATTTGGCTGTTTCCTTTTTGGTTCCAGGGATAACCCTTTTTGGTTTCACATAGAACCATGTAGAACCCTCTGTGGAAAGAGAGAGAGAGATGGTTGGTTCGCTGCATGGAGTTATATCATCCTCCTTTACCCTGCATTCCTCCGTTTAATCCAGCCTGTTTCATCTTTCTTACCCAAAATGGCACCCTATTCACTACTTTAGACTTAATAGTGCACTATAAAAGAAAAGGGTGATTTTTGCAGGGTGATTTTTGGCAGTATTTTCTCTTTGGTTTCTTTCCACTACAGTATGCTCACTCCTCTCTACTACCGAAAGTCTTATTCCTGTCTGTGTTTCCTTTTCACTCATCTCTCGGGCTCTGTGTGAGAACCTCTTATTCCTGTCTGTGTTTCCTGTTCGCTCATCCCTCGGGCTCTGTGTGAGAACCTCTTATTCCTGTCTGTGTTTCCTGTTCGCTTATCCCTCAGACGCGCTGTGTGAGAACCTCTTATTCCTGTCTGTGTTTCCTGTTCGCTCATCCCTCGGGCTCTGTGTGAGAACCTCTTATTCCTGTCTGCGTTTCCTGTCCGCTCATCCCTCGGGCTCTGTGTGAGAACTGCTTATTCCTGTCTGTGTTTCCTGTTCGCTCATCCCTCGGGCTCTGTGTGAGAACCTCTTATTCCTGTCTGTGTTTCCTGTTCGCTTATCCCTCGGGCTCTGTGTGAGAACCTCTTATTCCTGTCTGTGTTTCCTGTTCGCTCATCCCTCGGGCTCTGTGTGAGAACCTATTATTCCTGTCTGTGTTTCCTGTTCACTTATCCCTCGGGCTCTGTGTGAGAACCTCTTATTCCTGTCTGTGTTTCCTGTTCGCTCATCCCTTGGGCTCTGTGTGAGAACCTCTAATTTCTGTCTGTGTTTCCTGTTTGCTCATCCCTCAGGCTCTGTGTGAGAACCTCTTATTCCTGTATGTGTTTCCTGTTCGCTCATCCCTCGGGCTCTGTGTGAGAACCTCTAATCTCTGTCTGTGTTTCCTGTTCGATCATCCCTCGGGCTCTGTGTGAGAACCTCTTATTCCTGTCTGTGTTTCCTGTTCGCTCATCCCTCGGGCTCTGTGTGAGAACCTCTTATTCCTGTCTGTGTTTCCTGTTCGCTCATCCCTTGGGCTCTGTGTGAGAACCTCTTATTCCTGTCTGTTTCCTGTTCGCTTATCCCTCGGGCTCTGTGTGAGAACCTCTTATTCCTGTCTGTGTTTCCTGTTCGCTCATCCCTCGGGCTCTGTGTGAGAACCTCTTATTCCTGTCTGTGTTTCCTGTTCGCTTATCCCTCAGACGCGCTGTGTGAGAACCTCTTATTCCTGTCTGTGTTTCCTGTTCGCTCATCCCTCGGGCTCTGTGTGAGAACCTCTTATTCCTGTCTGCGTTTCCTGTCCGCTCATCCCTCGGGCTCTGTGTGAGAACTGCTTATTCCTGTCTGTGTTTCCTGTTCGCTCATCCCTCGGGCTCTGTGTGAGAACCTCTTATTCCTGTCTGTGTTTCCTGTTCGCTTATCCCTCGGGCTCTGTGTGAGAACCTCTTATTCCTGTCTGTGTTTCCTGTTCGCTCATCCCTCGGGCTCTGTGTGAGAACCTATTATTCCTGTCTGTGTTTCCTGTTCACTTATCCCTCGGGCTCTGTGTGAGAACCTCTTATTCCTGTCTGTGTTTCCTGTTCGCTCATCCCTTGGGCTCTGTGTGAGAACCTCTAATTTCTGTCTGTGTTTCCTGTTTGCTCATCCCTCAGGCTCTGTGTGAGAACCTCTTATTCCTGTATGTGTTTCCTGTTCGCTCATCCCTCGGGCTCTGTGTGAGAACCTCTAATCTCTGTCTGTGTTTCCTGTTCGATCATCCCTCGGGCTCTGTGTGAGAACCTCTTATTCCTGTCTGTGTTTCCTGTTCGCTCATCCCTCGGGCTCTGTGTGAGAACCTCTTATTCCTGTCTGTGTTTCCTGTTCGCTCATCCCTTGGGCTCTGTGTGAGAACCTCTTATTCCTGTCTGTTTCCTGTTCGCTTATCCCTCGGGCTCTGTGTGAGAACCTCTTATTCCTGTCTGTGTTTCCTGTTCGCTCATCCCTCGGTCTCTGTGTGAGAATCTCTTATTCCTGTCTGTGTTTCCTATTCGCTTATCCCTCGGGCTCTGTGTGAGAACCTCTTATTCCTGTCTGTGTTTCCTGTTCGCTCATCTCTCGGGCTCTGTGTGAGAACCTCCTATTCCTGTCTGTGTTTCCTGTTCGATCATCCCTCGGGCTCTGTGTGAGAACCTCTTATTCCTGTCTGTGTTTCCTGTTCGCTCATCCCTCGGGCTCTGTGTGAGAACCTCTTATTCCTGTCTGTGTTTCCTGTTCGCTCATCCCTCGGGTTCTGTGTGAGGACCTCTTATTCCTGTCTGTGTTTCCTGTTCGCTCATCCCTCTGGCTCTGTGTGAGAACCTCTTATTCCTGTCTGTGTTTCCTGTTCGCTCATCCCTCGGGCTCTGTGTGAGAACCTCTAATTTCTGTCTGTGTTTCCTGTTCGCTCATCCCTCGGGCTCTGTGTGAGAACCTCTAATTCCTGTCTGTGTTTCCTGTTCGCTCTTCCCTCGGGCTCTGTGTGAGAACCTCTTATTCCTGTCTGTGTTTCCTGTTCGCTCATCCCTCGGGCTCTGTGTGAGAACCTCTAATTCCTGTCTGTGTTTCCTGTTCGCTCATCCCTCGGGCTCTGTGTGAGAACCTCTTATTCCTGTCTGTGTTTCCTGTTCGCTCATCCCTCGGGCTCTGTGTGAGAACCTCTTATTCCTGTCTGTGTTTCCTGTTCGCTCACCCCTCGGGCTCTGTGTGAGAACCTCTTATTCCTGTCTGTGTTTCCTGTTCGCTCATCCCTCGGGCTCTGTGTGAGAACTTCTTATTCCTGTCTGTGTTTCCTGTTCGCTCATCCCTCGGGCTCTGTGTGAGAACCTCTTATTCCTGTCTGTGTTTCCTGTTCGCTCATCCCTCGGGCTCTGTGTGAGAACCTCTTATTCCTGTCTGTGTTTCCTGTTCGCTCATCCCTCGGGCTCTGTGTGAGAACCTCTTATTTCTGTCTCTCTCCTTTCTTCTTCCCTTCATGTTTTCTGATCATTTGTTCACTTCTCTTCCCTCAGACGCCCTGTGAGAACCTGCGTACGCCGGGTTCGTATCCTGCCAACATGCTTCCTCACCATCCAGCACAGGGCAACTTCGAAGACTTCACATGCTGAGCCAATCAGGAAAAAGCAGGAAATACCTGAGCCAATCAGGACAGGAGGAAGGAGGAATAACCTGGCTGGCAGTATGCAACCAAAGTCAACCATACAACAAGAATATCTGACGTGAACGGATTCTCAATATGGAAACTTTTCTTACTGTCTGAGAGGAGGGGGAAAATATCAACAATCACAACAATTATATTAAGAGAGAAGAAGAAGATTTTTCCAAACATAAATATCTGTAAAAGTTCCAGAACATTTTTGGGAATTTGGAATCATAAAAGTAAATCCTGAATGTTCTATGTCTATGTCTGGAATAGAACCAGGAAACGAAGACTCTACTCTTCAAGATCACACTGCAAATATGGACTTCTCACTCTAAAACAGACAGATATGGGAAATGTATCTAACTAGTGTACAGACACAGCACTGTACAAAAAACATCAACAGAGCCTCATGCCTTTATAACAGCCAACACCTGGTTGTCAGTTGCTGATCAGGCTGGCCTATTAGGATAGTAGTATGATGGGGATCAATTCCATTTCAATTCAGACAATTAACTTCCCGAATTGACTGAATTGGAATGGAATTGACCCCAACCCTGGTCAGTGGAGAAATGTTGTGCTTCACTCAACTCCACTGTAGATATAGCACCGTAACTGCTGTGATGCTTCGTAGAGGTACAGTTCCAATGGGAGTCTCTGTCTGTCTTGAGAATGTAGCCATCTCCACAATGGGTTACATCAATAACAACCAAGATGAGTAGTGGAAGCATTTAGGGAGAAGGTAGTAGAGAGCTCTACCATTTAGTAAAAACGTAATGGTGAACTTTTCAGGTCTCATCTTGTAAATGCATGCTTGTATATCGTCTTCTGCATGTATTACCTTTTTTTATGGTTTAATTCTTTTTCATTTGCATTATTGCTGCCAAGTTTGCCTCGATGATACAGGAAGAAGATGATGCTCCCCTCCTAATAGTGCGTGTGCGTGCGTGTGTTTGTGTAATGAAATGTGTTGGTTTGTGTGACCAGCCTGGTTGAATCCACCAGATAGCAGCTGAACCTCATTCCAACAACACGCCTTGTTTCATTAATCCATGTTAAAGGTGTGCCCTATCCTATAATCCCAAATCATCCCCTAGCAACTATGCCGTACGTACTTGTATGGAGACAATTCCACCTGTCACAGACAGAGCTTCCACATTGTGTACGCCTATCCAGTCCTCTCAGTTCTACAGTGCCTAGGGAGTAGTAGGGGCTACGGTTTGACATGGGATTTAGGAATGACTTGTGAGACGTGTTATTTCCAGTCTATTCATTTACTCATGGTCTTGACTGACAATAAGGGGTGTGTGGGAAGTTTTCTAGAAATCAGTTCATTTTGGTTTCCCTTGTAATTCTGTGCGGGTTTTGAAATGTTCTGTATCTGTGTTCTAGTCGCAAATATGTCATTATCAAAGCACAATTACACCGATATGTAGAGGTGATGATGTAAAAGAAAAAGTAGATGAATTCTTATGGATATTCTCATAATACCAAGGTTTTTTATTATTACAGTGTAGCAGTTTTTTGGGTTTGTTTTCTTTGCTACAGAATAGGGTTCCAGCAACTTTCCCAACATTTCCAGATTTTTTTTCAGAAATCCCCGGAATCAGGAGGGAATCTTCCGGCTGGAAATCCTTCGCCCGGGATTTCCCGGAAGACCTGGGAATTTGGGAAAAGTTGCAGGTATTTTGTAACCGTATTACATAAACATACATATTGCCTGATAGTCCAGTCTCCATCAGGTTACCGACTGTTCTATTTATCTAACAAAGCATATTATAATAAAATTTAAATATCATTTTGAACATGTATTATTCTATGGAGGTCTCCTTTCTTGTGTGTGTGTCAGAGCCGTGTGTGTGTAGGTGGCAGGGAAGTCAGGCGCAGGAGAGTACAACGAGTGTAATGGAGTCTTTTTAATATATGTCCAGTAAACATGCTCCAAACACTAAATGAACTTACATAATAAACACCTATACAACCACCTATACAACCACCTATACAACCACCTATACAAACACCTATACAAACACCTATACAACCACCTATACAACCACCTATACAACCACCTATACAAACACCTATACAAACACCTATACAACCACCTATACAACCACCTATACATACACCTATACATACACCTATACATACACCTATACAACCACCTATACATACACCTATACATACACCTATACATACACCTATACATACACCTATACATACACCTATACATACACCTATACATACACCTATACATACACCTATACAACCACCTATACAACCACCTATACATACACCTATACATACACCTATACATACACCTATACATACACCTATACAACCACCTATACATACACCTATACAACCACCTATACATACACCTATACATACACCTATACATACACCTATACATACACCTATACATACACCTATACATACACCTATACATACACCTATACATACACCTATACATACACCTATACAACCACCTATACATACACCTATACATACACCTATACATACACCTATACATACACCTATACAACCACCTATACATACACCTATACATACACCTATACATACACCTATACATACACCTATACATACACCTATACATACACCTATACATACACCTATACATACACCTATACAACCACCTATACATACACCTATACATACACCTATACATACACCTATACATACACCTATACATACACCTATACATACACCTATACATACACCTATACAACCACCTATACATACACCTATACATACACCTATACATACACCTATACAAACACCTATACATACACCTATACATACACCTATACAAACACCTATACAAACACCTATACATACACCTATACAACCACCTATACATACACCTATACATACACCTATACAACCACCTATACATACACCTATACAAACACCTATACAAACACCTATACATACACCTATACAACCACCTATACAAACACCTATACAAACACCTATACAAACACCTATACAAACACCTATACATACACCTATACAACCACCTATACATACACCTATACAAACACCTATACAAACACCTATACAAACACCTATACAAACACCTATACAAACACCTATACAAACACCTATACAACCACCTTTTTACATACACCTATACATACACCTATACATACACCTATACATACACCTATACATACACCTATACATACACCTATACAACCACCTATACAAACACCTATACATACACCTATACATACACCTATACAAACACCTATACATACACCTATACAACCACCTATACATACACCTATACATACACCTATACAACCACCTATACATACACCTATACAACCACCTATACAACCACCTATACATACACCTATACATACACCTATACATACACCTATACAACCACCTATACATACACCTATACATACACCTATACATACACCTATACAACCACCTTTACAAACACCTATACATACACCTATACAACCACCTTTACAAACACCTATACATACACCTATACATACACCTATACATACACCTATACAACCACCTATACATACACCTATACATACACCTATACAACCACCTATACATACACCTATACAAACACCTATACATACACCTATACAAACACCTATACAACCACCTATACATACACCTATACATACACCTATACAACCACCTATACATACACCTATACATACACCTATACAACCACCTATACATACACCTATACAAACACCTATACAAACACCTATACAAACACCTATACAACCACCTATACAAACACCTATACATACACCTATACAACCACCTATACAAACACCTATACATACACCTATACATACACCTATACATACACCTATACAACCACCTATACATACACCTATACAAACACCTATACATACACCTATACAACCACCTATACAACCACCTATACATACACCTATACATACACCTATACATACACCTTTACAACCACCTATACATACACCTATACATACACCTATACAAACACCTATACAACCACCTATACATACACCTATACATACACCTATACAACCACCTATACATACACCTATACAACCACCTATACATACACCTATACAACCACCTATACAAACACCTATACAAACACCTATACAAACACCTATACATACACCTATACAACCACCTATACATACACCTATACAAACACCTATACAAACACCTATACAAACACCTATACAAACACCTATACAACCACCTATACATACACCTATACAACCACCTATACATACACCTATACATACACCTATACAACCACCTATACATACACCTATACAAACACCTATACAACCACCTATACATACACCTATACAAACACCTATACAACCACCTATACAACCACCTATACAACCACCTATACATACACCTATACAACCACCTATACAAACACCTATACAAACACCTATACAAACACCTATACATACACCTATACAACCACCTATACATACACCTATACAAACACCTATACATACACCTATACAACCACCTATACATACACCTATACAAACACCTATACAACCACCTATACATACACCTATACAAACACCTATACAACCACCTATACAAACACCTATACAAACACCTATACATACACCTTTACAAACACCTATACATACACCTATACAACCACCTATACATACACCTATACAAACACCTATACAACCACCTATACATACACCTATACAACCACCTATACATACACCTATACAAACACCTATACAACCACCTATACATACACCTATACAAACACCTATACAACCACCTATACATACACCTTTACAAACACCTATACATACACCTATACAACCACCTATACATACACCTATACAAACACCTATACAACCACCTATACATACACCTATACAAACACCTATACAACCACCTATACATACACCTATACAACCACCTATACATACACCTATACAAACACCTATACATACACCTATACAACCACCTATACAAACACCTATACAAACACCTATACAACCACCTATACAAACACCTATACAAACACCTATACATACACCTTTACAAACACCTATACAAACACCTATACATACACCTATACAAACACCTATACAACCACCTATACAACCACCTATACATACACCTATACAACCACCTATACAACCACCTATACATACACCTATACAAACACCTATACAACCACCTATACAACCACCTATACAAACACCTATACAAACACCTATACAAACACCTATACAAACACCTATACAACCACCTATACAACCACCTATACATACACCTATACAAACACCTATACATACACCTATACAAACACCTATACATACACCTATACAACCACCTATACATACACCTATACAAACACCTATACATACACCTATACAAACACCTATACAAACACCTATACATACACCTATACATACACCTATACATACACCTATACATACACCTATACAACCACCTATACATACACCTATACAACCACCTATACATACACCTATACATACACCTATACAACCACCTATACATACACCTATACAAACACCTATACATACACCTATACATACACCTATACATACACCTATACAACCACCTATACATACACCTATACATACACCTATACAACCACCTATACATACACCTATACAAACACCTATACAAACACCTATACAAACACCTATACAACCACCTATACAAACACCTATACATACACCTATACAAACACCTATACATACACCTATACATACACCTATACATACACCTATACAACCACCTATACATACACCTATACAAACACCTATACATACACCTATACAACCACCTATACAACCACCTATACATACACCTATACATACACCTATACATACACCTTTACAACCACCTATACATACACCTATACATACACCTATACAAACACCTATACAACCACCTATACATACACCTATACATACACCTATACAACCACCTATACATACACCTATACAACCACCTATACAAACACCTATACAAACACCTATACAACCACCTATACAAACACCTATACAACCACCTATACAAACACCTATACAAACACCTATACATACACCTTTACAAACACCTATACAAACACCTATACATACACCTATACAACCACCTATACATACACCTATACATACACCTATACATACACCTATACATACACCTATACAACCACCTATACATACACCTATACAACCACCTATACATACACCTATACAACCACCTATACAAACACCTATACAAACACCTATACATACACCTATACAACCACCTATACATACACCTATACAAACACCTATACATACACCTATACAACCACCTATACATACACCTATACAAACACCTATACAACCACCTATACATACACCTATACAAACACCTATACAACCACCTATACAAACACCTATACAAACACCTATACAACCACCTATACATACACCTTTACAAACACCTATACATACACCTATACAACCACCTATACATACACCTATACAAACACCTATACAACCACCTATACATACACCTATACAACCACCTATACATACACCTATACAAACACCTATACAACCACCTATACATACACCTTTACAAACACCTATACATACACCTATACAACCACCTATACATACACCTATACAAACACCTATACAACCACCTATACATACACCTATACAAACACCTATACAACCACCTATACATACACCTATACAACCACCTATACATACACCTATACAAACACCTATACATACACCTATACAACCACCTATACAAACACCTATACAAACACCTATACATACACCTTTACAAACACCTATACAAACACCTATACATACACCTATACAAACACCTATACAACCACCTATACAACCACCTATACATACACCTATACAACCACCTATACAACCACCTATACAACCACCTATACAAACACCTATACAACCACCTATACAACCACCTATACAAACACCTATACAAACACCTATACAAACACCTATACAAACACCTATACAAACACCTATACAAACACCTATACAAACACCTATACATACACCTATACAAACACCTATACATACACCTATACAAACACCTATACATACACCTATACAACCACCTATACATACACCTATACAAACACCTATACATACACCTATACAAACACCTATACAAACACCTATACATACACCTATACAAACACCTATACAAACACCTATACATACACCTATACAACCACCTATACATACACCTATACAACCACCTATACATACACCTATACAACCACCTATACAAACACCTATACAAACACCTATACATACACCTATACAAACACCTATACAACCACCTATACATACACCTATACATACACCTATACAAACACCTATACAACCACCTATACATACACCTATACAAACACCTATACAACCACCTATACAAACACCTATACAAACACCTATACATACACCTATACATACACCTATACATACACCTATACAAACACCTATACAAACACCTATACATACACCTATACAACCACCTATACAACCACCTATACATACACCTATACAACCACCTATACAACCACCTATACATACACCTATACAACCACCTATACATACACCTATACAAACACCTATACAACCACCTATACATACACCTATACAAACACCTATACAACCACCTATACATACACCTATACAACCACCTATACATACACCTATACAAACACCTATACATACACCTATACAACCACCTATACATACACCTATACAAACACCTATACAAACACCTATACATACACCTATACAACCACCTATACAAACACCTATACAAACACCTATACAAACACCTATACAACCACCTATACAAACACCTATACAACCACCTATACAAACACCTATACAAACACCTATACAAACACCTATACAAACACCTATACAACCACCTATACATACACCTATACAACCACCTATACAAACACCTATACAACCACCTATACAAACACCTATACAAACACCTATACAAACACCTATACAAACACCTATACAACCACCTATGCATACACCTATACAACCACCTATACAAACACCTATACAAACACCTATACAAACACCTATACATACACCTATACAACCACCTATACAACCACCTATACAACCACCTATACAACCACCTATACAACCACCTATACAAACACCTATACAAACACCTATACAACCACCTATACAAACAATGTTAGTTTTTGAAGGGGGGTATTTCAGTATAGTTGACACAACAATGTTAGTTTTTGAAGGGGGGATATTTCAGTATAGTTGACACAACACCGTCAGTATTTGAGGGGGTATTTCAATATAGTTGACGTTTACACCATAACGTTAATTTGAGGGGGGTATTTCAGTATAATTGCAGTATTGTTGACACAACGTCATTGGTATTTTGCGGCTGCAGGACTGAACTGCAGTAGAAATGTAATTATACTCTCAGCTGCAGGATGACAACAGGATGGATAGGAAATATCCTGAACAGGAGTTTTATCTAGATTGTCAGTGGGCCAGCCCTGATCTCACTATGATTTTACAGTACATCCATCTGTTCTGTTCCCAGTTCCAACCAACTGTCAGCTTCAGTTTGAATTTTTGGTTCAGTGATGCAGCACCATTGGTAGGTTGGTTCATCCTTTTCCATCAGATAGGATTTTGAGTCGGAGCTTCACTAACTTTTTAAAAGGTTTATTTTTAGAAATAAGGCCAGGGGGGGTGGGGTATATGGCCAATATACCACGGCTAAGGGCTGTTCTTAGGCTGGCTACCAACGTAATTAGAGCAGTAAAAATGTATGTTTTGTCATGCCCAAGGGATGCGGTCTGCTATACCACGGCTTTCGGCCAATCAGCATTTAGGGCTTGAACCACCCAGTTAATATTTGCTATTAGTTGTTGTCTTACCGATGTTATTATTGTTTTTATTATCAAGGCATTACACATACTTGGGTGGTCCCCTTATGTGCTGTTACACACACCAGAGTCAGCCTGCCTCTCAAGGTACAGAGGCTTATAGGACTTTCTCAGATATAATGAAAACTTTCAAGGCTCAATAGATGCAATTAAACTTGGTTTGAAATTAGAAATGATAAGGACGTCCCTCACAGCCCGGCCCTGTTATAGTCATTTTCCCATAGAGCTACTTTCAGGTACCAAGGTATTGTATCCCAAATGGCACCCTATTCCCTATATAGTGCACTACTTTTGACCAACGCCCAAAGGGCACTAGTCAAAAGCAGTGCACTTCATAGGGAATATAGTGCAATTTGGGATACAGTCAAGGTACCAAGGTACTGTAGCTATGTGATTAATAGCCTGCTCACCACTATAATTTGCAGAGTGTGACTGATTATTATCTTGGCTATCACTCTGGATGGATGGACCCTCCCGATTGCAGCAACCACCAAGGTATAACAATAGTGATAATGAGATATAAACCTCACCTCATCATTCATCTAGTGTAACAGGTTCTTGTAACACACACATGTGCGGACACACACACACACACAGGGCAAGCTAGGGCTCCAATATAATGACTTAGGGAAATGTCCCTTCTCAGAATCTCTGTGATCATTTTTTACCTCACAACGTTCATTTGTTTGCCCTCCATTATATTAGCCAGGCAAATAAAAAGAGTAATGAGGGATACCTGATGTGTGTCTTTGTCTGCTACTAAAAAGACTGGATGAGGGGGGAGGTCAGTAACAGAGGACTGTGAGAAGAGGATGGGTACATCCCAAAAGACACCCTATTCCTTATTTAAGTGCACTACTTTTGAACAGGGTCCATAGGGCTTTGGTCAAAAGTAGTGCACTATATAGGGGGTTAGGGTGCCGTTTGGGACTGAGACGAGGAGATGCTGCCAACAACCAAAACTCAGTGGGTGCACTGTGTTGCATTCCGATGAGGCGATGCCTGTGTCTTCGCTCTTCGGCCTACATTTCATTCCAAGAAAGACGTTCAATTTCCTTCTGCCCTCGCTCATGTCCTTGACTGGATCTAAGACAACTGGGTAGGAACTAAGCAATAGCTGCACCTAGTTTCCTGCCAGGTTGCTTTCACTTATCCAGTCCATTCAGTGCAGTCCATGTTGCTACCTTAGAGTTATACCTTGAATAAAGACAGTCCTACAACTGAGTCATCGTTATAGTAAGTCATGGTAGTGTGGATAAATGTGCCCATTGTACTGCAACGTTTAAGTCACTGTAACCTGTAAATTACTGTTCATATTGTTTTTTACATCCATATGAGTCATCCCTGACATCTTACGAGCTCCAACCCGACTGTCGTGTCCCGTAGCACGTCTGTAACCTGTAAATTACTGTTCATATTGTTTTTACATCCATATGAGTCATCCCTGACATCTTACGAGCTCCAACCCGACTGTCGTCCCGTAGCACGTCTGTAACCATAAATGCTTTGAAAACAACTAGGGCTGTGACGGTCATGACATTTGGTCAGCTGGTGATTTGTCTCATGGTAGTTGACCGGTAATCTACATAAGCCTAATTTAGCATCTCTGGCTTCCACGGACAGCCTACAAGCCACTGATGCAGACCTTTGGAACATCTACATTTTTAAAGAGTCTAATAAACCCATGTGATATAGTCTACACCTTCACAATAATATGAATTATTTATTTTAGACAGGTCTTAAGAAACATGATATGAAGAAAATGTAGCCAATTTCTGAAGAACAGAATAGCATACTCTGAGTTGTCCTTATGTTAGGTCCTGCTTATAATTCCTGTGGCTTTATTTTATAGTAAGAACAATACAATTGAACATAGCTGAATACAATAGAAAGGATATTTTTCTCAAACGATTTTTGAGGGAGTGATTTTTGAGGGAGTGATTTTTGAGGGAGTGCTTTTTGAGGGAGTGATTTTTGAGGGAGTGATTTTTGAGGGAGTGATTTTTGAGGGAGTGATTTTTGAGGGAGTGCTTTTGAGGGAGTGATTTTGAGGGAGTGCTTTTTGAGGGAGTGCTTTTGAGGGAGTTTTTTGAGGGAGTGCTTTTTGAGTGAGTGATTTTGAGGGAGTGATTTTTGAGGGAGTGCTTTTTGAGGGAGTGATTTTTGAGGGAGTGATTTTTGAGGGAGTGATTTTTGAGGGAGTGATTTTGAGGGAGTGCTTTTGAGGGAGTGATTTTTGAGGGAGTGATTTTTGAGTGAGTGCTTTTGAGGGAGTGATTTTTGAGGGAGTGCTTTTGAGGGAGTGATTTTTGAGGGAGTGCTTTTTGAGGGAGTGCTTTTGAGGGAGTGATTTTTGAGGGAGTGCTTTTTGAGCGAGTGATTTTTGAGGGAGTGATTTTTGAGGGAGTGCTTTTTGAGGGAGTGCTTTTTGAGGGAGTGATTTTTGAGGGAGTGATTTTTGAGGGAGTGATTTTTGAGGGAGTGCTTTTTGAGGGAGTGATTTTTGAGGGAGTGATTTTTGAGTGAGTGCGCACATGCGGCTATTCTGTGTTGAGCGGTTAACAACAACAAAAACGGTCCTCCTATATGCTTAGTTTAGAGTTATTTATGCAACTTAAGTTGTGATACAAACCTTAGGCTATATGTTGTTTTCATTTGTAATACATTCTAAGGCTGCATGATACGACTCTAATGACGATTTGAAAAAAGTCCCATGAAAGGCATGAGCTTTGTTCTGTTCCTGGCTCAAGCTGCACACTCAGTCTCTCACAATTTGACAAGCGCTTGATACTATTTACAGTACTAATTTGTGAGGAAGTCAAAACTCAGAGTGCGCATATGAAGCAGGGGTTAGGGGGATTCAGCTAAAAGTGATAGTTTGAAACAGGTCCTATACACAAGATTTAGAGTTATTTGGCAACTTAAGTTGTGAATGATACAAAACCTTAGAATGTCTTCAAAATCTAAACGTATATGGGCTGCATGATGTGAGTATAGGCTGTTGATGACTTGAGAAAGCAGCAAAAAAAAAGCTTGCACTCTGTTCCTAGCCTTAAATCAATGAACCAACAGCATCGACGAGGCCTATATGTTCTCTCCCAGACTCTTGGATAGATTGTCTGGAGTGTAGCATAAGGTGCAGTCCATCCAGTATGCCTAATGATACAGTCTATCCAGTATGCCTAATGATACAGTCTATCCAGTATGCCTAATGATACAGTCCATCCAGTATGCCTAATGATACAGTCTATCCAGTATGCCTAATGATACAGTCCATCCAGTATGCCTAATGATACAGTCTATCCAGTATACCTAATGATACAGTCCATCCAGTATGCCTAATGATACAGTCCATCCAGTATGCCTAATAATACAGTCCATCCAGTATGCCTAATGATACAGTCCATCCAGTATGCCTAATGATACAGTCCATCCAGTATGCCTAATGATACAGTCCATCCAGTATGCCTAATGATACAGTCTATCCAGTATGCCTAATGATACAGTCCATCCAGTATGCCTAATGATACAGTCCATCCAGTATGCCTAATGATACAGTCCATCCAGTATGCCTAATGATACAGTCCATCCAGTATGCCTAATGATACAGTCCATCCAGTATGCCTAATGATACAGTCCATCCAGTATGCCTAATGATACAGTCCATCCAGTATGCCTAATGATACAGTCCATCCAGTATGCCTAATGATACAGTCCATCCAGTATGCCTAATGATACAGTCCATCCAGTATGCCTAATGATACAGTCTATCCAGTATGCCTAATGATACAGTCCATCCAGTATGCCTAATGATACAGTCCATCCAGTATGCCTAATGATACAGTCTATCCAGTATGCCTAATGATACAGTCCATCCAGTATGCCTAATGATACAGTCCATCCAGTATGCCTAATGATACAGTCCATCCAGTATGCCTAATGATACAGTCCATCCAGTATGCCTAATGATACAGTCCATCCAGTATGCCTAATGATACAGTCCATCCAGTATGCCTAATGATACAGTCCATCCAGTATGCCTAATGATACAGTCCATCCAGTATGCCTAATGATACAGTCCATCCAGTATGCCTAATGATACAGTCCATCCAGTATGCCTAATGATACAGTCCATCCAGTATGTCTAATGATACAGTCCATCCAGTATGCCTAATGATACAGTCCATCCAGTATGCCTAATGATACAGTCTATCCAGTATGTCTAATGATACAGTCCATCCAGTATGCCTAATGATACAGTCCATCCAGTATGCCTAATGATACAGTCCATCCAGTATGCCTAATGATACAGTCCATCCAGTATGCCTAATGATACAGTATATCCAGTATGCCTAATGATACAGTCTATCCAGTATGCCTAATGATACAGTCCATCCAGTATGCCTAATGATACAGTCCATCCAGTATGCCTAATGATACAGTCCATCCAGTATGCCTAATGATACAGTCCATCCAGTATGCCTAATGATACAGTCCATCCAGTATGCCTAATGATACAGTCTATCCAGTATGCCTAATGATACAGTCCATCCAGTATGCCTAATGATACAGTCCATCCAGTATGCCTAATGATACAGTCCATCCAGTATGCCTAATGATACAGTCCATCCAGTATGCCTAATGATACAGTCCATCCAGTATGCCTAATGATACAGTCCATCCAGTATGCCTAATGATACAGTCCACCCAGTATGCATAATGATACAGTCCATCCAGTATGCCTAATGATACAGTCTATCCAGGCGACTGCTAGAATTTGTTTAATCAGTTTAGTTTTATGTTTTTCTGCCATGCATATTAGGTTATGTTTTGTACAATAGCTCAATCATTATTTGAATTCAGTTTTTTTCGGACTTGGGCTCAAACTGTATCAGCTCTAATATGCATATGAGTGTTTTCAGATAATTAAACTGAACAAAATTATAAACGCAACATGTAAAGTGTTGGTCCCAGGTTTCATGAGCTGAAATAAACGATCCCAGAAATGTTCCACACAAAGAAGAAAAAAATCGTATTTCTCTCAAATGTTGTGGACAAAGTTGTTTACATCCCTGTCAGTGAGCATTTCTCCTTTGCCAAGATAATCCATCCACCTGACAGGTGTGGCATATCAAGAATCTGATTAAACAGCATGGTCATTACACAGGTTCTGGGGACAATAAAAGGCCACACAAATCAAATCAAATTTATTTATATAGCCCTTCGTACATCAGCTGATATCTCAAAGTGCTGTATAGAAACCCAGCCTAAAACCCTAAACAGCAAGCAATGCAGGTGTAGAAGCACGGTGGCTAGGAAAAACTCCCTAGAAAGGCCAAAACCTAGGAAGAAACCTAGAGAGGAACCAGGCTATGTGGGGTGGCCAGTCCTCTACTGGCTGTGCCGGGTGGAGATTATAACAGAACATGGCCAAGATGTTCAAATGTTCATAAATGACCAGCATGGTCGAATAATAATAAGGCAGAACAGTTGAAACTGTGCCAACAACACAATGCCACAGATGTCTCATGTTTTGAAGGAGCGCGCAATTGGCATGCTGACTGCAGGAATGTCCACTAGAGCTGTTGCCAAATAATTGAATATTCATTTCTCTACTATAAGCCGCAACCAACGGCGTTTTAGAGAATTTAGTAGTACGTCCAACCGGCCTCACATCCGCAGACTACGTGTAACCACGCCAACCCAGGACATCCACATCCAGTTTCTTCACCTGCAGGAACGTCTGAGACCAACCACTTGGACAGCTGATGAAACTGACAAGTACTTCTGTCTGTAATAAAGCCCTTTTGTGGGGAAAATCTCATTCTGATTGGCTGGGCCTGGCTCCCCAGTGGGTGGACCTATGCCCTCCAAGGCACAACCATGGCTGGGCACCTGCCCAGTCATGTGACATAGATTAGGGCCAAATGAATTAATTTCAATTGATTCATTTCCATATATGAACACCAGTCAAAAATGTGAAATTGTTTCATGTTGCGTTTATAATTTTTCCGTGAACTCAATGTGCACATTATGCATTTCTCTAGCAATAAATCAAATCAAGCCTGAACTGTGCGATGTAGAAGGGAGTTGTAGTTTCCAAGCAGAAAACGTGGTAATTAACTAAAATGACCATAATCCACGCTTATTTGTCTGGTCTGTGTGTTTCTTTGGCTGCGTTTACACAGGCAGCCCAATTCTGATATTTTTTTCTCTCCAATAATTGGTCTTTTGACAAATAACATCAGATCTTTTCACATCATATCTTTTTCAGAGCTGATCTGATTTGTAAAAGACCAATTAGTGGAAGAAAAAAAATGTCAGTATTGGGCTGCCTGTGTAAACGTAGTCTTTTACGGCTGCTACGTTAGGTTAGCGTGGGGCAGACATGAACAGAAGAGACAGAAGAACCCGCGATCGAGAGGGACGACAGCAGTTGCTTCACGAGGTATCTCTAACTGAAAATACATGATCTAAGTGATTGTAAGTTGGTATTAAGCAGTCATAATAAAAGTAGGCCTTATTTACTTTGAAGAAGTACTAAAATAGGGATTCAAAATGAAACCGAACCGACCTCAAAAAGGTCTAATTGCTCAGCACTCTAACACTCACACGCACACACGCATACACACACACACGCGCGCACACACACACACGCACACACACATGCATATTGATGCCACACACACACACACACACACACTTTCACACTCTCCACATACGCTGCTGCTACTCTGTTTATTATATATCTTGATTGCATATTCACTTTACCCCTACTTACATGTACATATTACTTCAATTACGTCAACTACCTGGTACCACTGGACATTGACTCAGTACTGGTACTCCTTGTATATAGCCTCATTACTACCTGGTACCACTGGACATTGACTCAGTACTGGTACTCCTTGTATATAGCCTCAATACTACCTGGTACCCCTGCACATTGACTCAGTACTGGTACTCCTTGTATATAGCCTCATTACTACCTGGTACCCCTGCACATTGACTCAGTACTGGTACTCCTTGTATATAGCCTCATTACTACCTGGTACCCCTGCACATTGACTCAGTACTGGTACTCCTCGTATATAGCCTCATTACTACCTGGTACCCCTGCACATTGACTCAGTACTGGGAGTCCTCGTATATAGCCTCATTACTACCTGGTACCCCTGCACATTGACTCAGTACTAGTACTCCTTGTATATAGCCTCATTACTACCTGGTACCCCTGCACATTGACTCAGTACTGGTACTCCTCGTATATAGCCTCATTACTACCTGGTACCCCTGCACATTGACTCAGTACTGGGAGTCCTCGTATATAGCCTCATTACTACCTGGTACCCCTGCACATTGACTCAGTACTGGTACTCCTTGTATATAGCCTCATTACTACCTGGTACCCCTGCACATTGACTCAGTACTAGTACTCCTTGTATATAGCCTCATTACTACCTGGTACCCCTGCACATTGACTCAGTACTGGTACTCCTCGTATATAGCCTCATTACTACCTGGTACCCCTGCACATTGACTCAGTACTGGGAGTCCTCGTATATAGCCTCATTACTACCTGGTACCCCTGCACATTGACTCAGTACTAGTACTCCTTGTATATAGCCTCAAGACTACCTGGTACCCCTGCACATTGACTCAGTACTGGTACTCCTTGTATATAGCCTCATTACTACCTGGTACCCCTGCACATTGACTCAGTACTGGTACTCCTTGTATATAGCCTCATTACTATCTGGTACCCCTGCACATTGACTCAGTACTGGTACTCCTTGTATATAGCCTCATTACTACCTGGTACCCCTGCACATTGACTCAGTACTAGTACTCCTTGTATATAGCCTCAAGACTACCTGGTACCCCTGCACATTGACTCAGTACTGGTACTCCTTGTATATAGCCGCATTACTACCTGGTACCCCTGCACATTGACTCAGTACTGGTACTCCTTGTATATAGCCTCATTACTACCTGGTACCCCTGCACATTGACTCAGTACTGGTACTCCTCGTATATAGCCTCATTACCACGCCGTAGCCCTGCACATTGACACACTTTACAGAACATATTGTTCTATTTATCAGTATATACTTTCTCGTCACATTGTTCAACTTAGGTTTTATTGTCACGCAGACCAGAAAGTTGCGGTGAAATGTGTTGTTTTCCAGGGTCAGCCATAGTAGCACGGCACCCCTGGAGCAAATAGGTAGGATAGAATAGAATAGATAACAACATAGGTAGGACAGAATAGAATAGATAACAACACAGGTATGTGTTTGTGTATGTGTATGTGTATGTGTATGTGTATGTGTATGTGCATGTGCATGTGTATGTGACAAATAACATTTGATTTGATTTGATTTGAAAATTTTGATTTGATTTGAGGTAGGATAGAATAGATAACTACATAGGTAGGACAGAATAGAATAGATAATGACATAGTAGAATAGAATAGATAACTACATAGAATAGAATAGATAACTACATAGAATAGAATAGAATAGAATAGAATAGAATAGAATAGAATAGAATAGAATAGATAACAACACAGGTAGGATAGAATAGAATAGATAACAACATCGGTAGGATAGAATAGATAACTACATAGTAGAACAGAATAGAATAGATAACTACATAGTAGAACAGAATAGAATAGATAACAACATCGGTAGGATAGAATAGAATAGATAACTACATAGGTAGGATAGAATAGAATAGATAACAACACAGGTAGGATAGAATAGAATAGATAACTACATAGGTAGGACAGAATAGAATAGATAACGACATAGTAGAATAGAATAGATAACTACATAGGTAGGATAGAATAGATAACTACATAGGTAGGACAGAATAGAATAGATAACAACATAGTAGAATAGAATAGATAACTACAGTTGAAGTCGGAAGTTTACATAGTATAGTCTTGGCAAGTCACTTCTACTTTAAACATGACACAAGTAATTTTTCCAAAAATTGTTTACAGACAGATTATTTCAATTAAAATTCACTGTATCACAATTCCAGTGGGTCAGAAGTTTACATACACTAAGTTGACTGTGCCTTCAAAACAGTTTGGAAAATTCCAGAAAATGATGTCATGGCTTTAGAAGCTTCTGATTGGCTAATTGACATCATTTGAGTCAATTGGAGGTGTACCTGTGGATGTACTTCAAGGCTTACCTTCAAACTCAGTGCCATTTGGTTGGCATCATGGGAAAATCAAAAGAAATCAGCCAAGACCTCAGAAAAAAAATTGTAGACCTCCACAAGTCTGGTTCATCCTTGGGAGCAATTTCCAAATGCCTGAAGGTACCACGTTCATCTGTACAAACAATAGTACACAAGTATAAACACCATGGGACCACGCAGCCATCATACCGCTCAGGAAGGAGACGCGTTCTGTCTCCTAGAGATGAACGTACTTTGGTGCGAAAAGTGCAAATCAATCCCAAAACAACAGCAAAGGACCTTGTAAAGATGCTGGAGGAAACAGGTACAAAATTATCTATATCAACAGTAAAACAAGTCCTATGTCGACATAACCTGAAAGGCCACTCAGCAAGGAAAAAGCCACTGCTCCAAAACCGCCCCAAAAAAGCCAGACTACGGCATTTTAAAATGCTAAATTCATCATTAGAAAACCCTTTTGCAAATATGTTAGCACAGCTGAAAAACTGTTGTACTGGTTAAATAAGCAATAAAACTGGCCTTCTTTAGACTAGTTGAGTATCTGGAGCATCAGCATTTGTGGGTTCGATTACAGGCTCAAAATGGCCAGAAACAAAGCACTTTCTTCTGAAACTCGTCAGTCTGTTCTTGTTCTGAGAAATGAAGGCTATTCCATGAGAGAAATTGCCAAGAAACATCAACAGTGAAGAGGCGACTCTGGGATGCTGGCCTTCTAGGCAGAGTTCCTCTGTCCAGTGTCTGTTATTTTGCCCATCTTTTTGGTCGTCAAAAGCCAAGTTAACAAACAGATCACCGACCATTTCGAATCCCACCGTACCTTCTCCGCTATGCAATCTGGTTTCCGAGCTGGTCATGGGTGCAACCTCAGCCACGCTCAAGGTCCTAAACGATTTCATAGCCGCCATCGATAAAAGACAATACTGTGCAGCCATATTCATCGACCTGGCCAAGACTTTCAACTCTGTCAATCACCACGTTCTTATTGGCAGACTCGACAGCCTTGGTTCCTCAAATGACTGCCTCGCCTGGTTCACCAACTACTTCTCAGATAGAGTTCAGTGTATCAAATCGGAGGGCCTGTTGACCGGACCTCTGGCAGTCTCTATGGGGGTGCCACCGGATTAAATTCTCGGGCTGACTCTTTTCTCTGTATACATCAATGATGTCGCTCTTGCTGCTGGGGAGTCTTTGATCCACCTCTACACCATTCTGTATACTTCTGTCCCATCTTTGGACACCGTGTTAACAAGCCTCCAGACGAGCTTCAACGCCATACAACTCTCCTTCCTTGGCCTCCAACTACTCTTAAACGCTAGTAAAACCAAATACATGCTTTTCAACCGATCGCTGCCTGCACCCGCTCGCCCGCCCGTCTAGCATCACTACTCTGGACGGTTCTGACTTAGAATATGTGGACAACTACAAATACCTAGGTGTCTGGCTAGAATGTAAACTCTCCTTCCAGACTCACATTAAGCATCTCAAATCCAAAATTAAATATAGAATTGGGCTTCCTATTTCGCAACAAAGCATCCTTCACTCATGCCTGGCAATTATACCCTCGTAAAACTGACTATCCTACCGATCCTTGACTTTGTAATTTACAAAATAGCCTCCAACTCTCTACTCAGCAAATTGGATGTAGTCTATCACAGTGCCATCTGTTTTGTCACCAAAGCCCCATATACTACCCACCACTGTGACCTGTATGCTCTCGTTGGCTGGCCCTCGCTTCATTTTCATAGCCAAACCTGCTGACTCCAGGTCATCTATAAGTCTCTGCCAGTAAAGCCCCACCTTATCTCAGCTCACTGGTCACCATAGCAGCACCCACCCATGTGTAACTCTGTGTTGTCTGTGTCGCACTGCTTCGCTCTATCTTGGCCAGGTCGCAGTTGTAAATGATAACTTGTTCGAAACTGGCCTACCTGGTTAAATAAAGGTGACATTTTTTATTTTATTGGCCAGTATGAGATATGGCTTTTTCTTTGCAACTCAGCCTAGGAGACCAGCATCCCAGAGTCGCCTCTTCACTGTTGACGTTGAGACTGCTGTTTTGCGGGTACTATTTAATGAAGCTGCCAGTTGAGGACTTGTGAGGCGTCTGTTTTTCAAACTAGACACTCTAATGTACTTGTCCTCTTGCTCAGTTGTGCACTGGGGCCTCCCACTTCTCTTTCTATTCTGGTTAGGGCCAGTTTGCGCTGTTCTGTGAAGGGAGTAGTACACAGCGTTGTACGAGATCTTCAGTTTCTTGGCAATATTTCTCTCTTGGAATAGCCTTCATTTCTCAGAACAAGAATAGCCAGACGAGTTTCAGAAGAAAGTGCTTTGTTTCTGGCCATTTTGAGCCTGTAATCGAACCCACAAATGCTGATGCTCCAGATACTCAACTAGTCTAAAGAAAGACAGTTTTATTGCTTATTGAACCAGCACAGCAGTTTTTCAGCTGTACTAAAGGGTTTTCTAATGATCAATTAGTATTTTAAAATGATAAACTTGGATTAGCTAACACAATGTGCCATTGGAATACAGGAGTAATGGTTGCTCATAATGGGCCTTTGTACGCCTATGTAGATATTCCAATAAAAATGGAATTGTGACTATGGAATTGTGACTATGGAATTGTGACTATGGAATTGTGACTATGACTATTGTAGCCGTTTCCAGCTACAATAGTCATTTACAACATTAATAATGTATACACTGTATTTCTGATCAATTTGATATTATTTTAATGGACAAAAAATTTGATTTTCTTTAAAAAAAAACAAGGATATTTCTAAGTGACCCCAAACGTTTGAATGGTAGTGTACATGTAGGTACATACACACAACCAGTAGGTCACATGTCAGTACATACACACAACCAGTAGGTCACATGTCAGTACATACACACAACCAGTAGGTCACATGTCAGTACATATACACAACCAGTAGGTCTCATGTCAGTACATACACACAACCAGTAGGTCACATGTCAGTACATACACACAACAAGTAGGTCACATGTCAGTACATACACACAACAAGTAGGTCACACGTCAGTACATACACACAACCAGTAGGTCACATGTCAGTACATACACACAACCAGTAGGTCACATGTCAGTACATACACACAACCAGTAGGTCACATGTCAGTACATACACACAACAAGTAGGTCACATGTCAGTACATACACACAACAAGTAGGTCACACGTCAGTACATACACACAACCAATAGGTCACATGTCAGTACATACACACAACAAGTAGGTCACACGTCAGTACATACACACAACCAATAGGTCACATGTCAGTACATACACACAACAAGTAGGTCACACGTCAGTACATACACACAACCAATAGGTCACATGTCAGTACATACACACAACAAGTAGGTCACACGTCAGTACATACACACAACCAGTAGGTCACATGTCAGTACATATACACAACCAGTAGGTCACACGTCAGTACATACACACAACCAGTAGGTCACATGTCAGTACATACACACAACCAGTAGGTCACATGTCAGTACATACACACAACCAGTAGGTCACATGTCAGTACATACACACAACAAGTAGGTCACACGTCAGTACATACACACAACCAGTAGGTCACATGTCAGTACATACACACAACCAATAGGTCACATGTCAGTACATACACACAACAAGTAGGTCACACGTCAGTACATACACACAACCAGTAGGTCACACGTCAGTACATACACACAACCAGTAGGTCACATGTCAGTACATACACACAACCAGTAGGTCACATGTCAGTACATATACACAACCAGTAGGTCACATGTCAGTACATATACACAACCAGTAGGTCACATGTCAGTACATACACACAACCAGTAGGTCACATGTCAGTACATATACACAACCAGTAGGTCAAGTAGGTCACATGGGGGAAAGGCGTTGTGCCGCGAGGTGTTGCTTTATTTGTTTTTTTAAACCAGGTTAACTGTTCACTTGCTGTATATGAGATGGAAGGGAGTTCCAGGCAATCATGGCTCTGTATAATACTGTATGTTTCCTTGAATGTGTTCTGGACCTGGGGGAACTGTGAAATGACCCCCTGTTGGCATGTCTGGTGGGGTAAGTGTGTGTATCAGCGCTGCGTGTAAGTTGACTCTGCAAACCATTTAGAATTTCCAACACATGAACGTTTCTTATAAAAACAAGAAGTATTGCAGTCAGTCTTTCCTCAACTCTTAGCCAAGAGAGACTGGCAGCATAGTAATGATATTAGCCCTCTGATTACAATGAAGAGCAAATCATACCACTCTGTTCTGGGTCAGCTGCAGCTTAACGAGGTCCTTCTTTGCAGCACTTGACCATATGACTGGACAATAATCAAGATAAGATAAAACTAGAGCCTGCAGGACTAGCTTGTGGAGTATGGTATCAACAAAACAGAGCATATCTTTATCACAGACAGACCTCTCCTCATATCTACAACCACTGAATCTAGTTTTGACCATGACAGTTTACAATCTAAGGTAGCGCCAGGTAATTTAGTCTCCTCAACTTGTTCAACAGCTACAGCATTCATTACCAGATTCAGCGGAGATCTAGAACTTAGGGAAGGATTTGTACCAAATACAATGCTCTTAGTTTTAGAGATGTTTAGGACCAGTTTATTACTGGCCACCCATGACTGCAACTCTTTAAGGGTGTCATTGACTTCATTATCTGTGGTTGCTGACGCGTATAGGATTGAATCATCAGCATACATCGACACACAGGCTTTGTTTAATGCCAGAGGCAGGTTATTGGTAAAAATAGAAAAGAGTAGAGGACCTAGAAAGCTGCCCTGCTGTACACCACACTTTACAGGTTTGACATTAGAGAAGCTTCCATTAAAGAAAACCCTCTGAGTTCTATTAGATAGATAGCTCTGAATCCACAATATGGCAGAGGCTGAAAAGCCACAACACATAAGTTCTCAACAAAGGGTTCTGGTCAAAAATATCAAAGGCTGCACTGAAATCTAACAGTACAGCTCCCGCAATCTTCTTATTATCAATTTCTTTAAACCAATCATCAGTCGTTTGTGTCAGTGCAGTGCATGTTGAGTGCCCTTCCCTATGAGCAAGCTGAAAGGCTGTTGTTAATTTGTTTAGAGAAATAGCATTGCATTTGGACAAACACAATGTTTTCAAACAGTTGGCTAAGAGCTGGAAGCAAGCTGATAGGTCTGCTGTTAGAACCAGTAAAGGCCTCTTTACCACTCTTCAGTAGCGGAATGAATTTGGCTTCCCTCCAGGCCTGATGACAAACACTTTCCTGTAGGCTCAGATTAAAGATATGACAGACAGAATTGGCCACAGAGTCAGCTAACATCCTCAGTAGCTTTCCATCTAAGTTGTCAGTGCCAGGAGGTTTGTCATTATTGATCGATAACAATAACTTTTCCACCTCTCCCACACTAACTTTACATTTCAAATGTACAATGCTTTTATTTCATTATTAGTTATTTTATGCATGAATACGATGGCTCACTGTTTGTTGTTGACATTTCCTGCCTAAATGTGTCTACTTTGCCAATGAAGTAATCATTAACCCTTGTGTGGTGGTCATGTTTGTTATTCACCTAATTTTTGCAGGTCTGATGGACCCACAACATTATTGGGTTTTTAAAACAATACAACCATAACGATTAATGTAAAAATACGTAATACTTAGATGTTGACTTATATCAATTATAAGCAATATAAACAGCATACATGGTTCATATTTGCCATTTACCTCTGCTAGATCACATTTATCAATAAAAGCACTATTTATTTTTTGGGATAAAATGTTATAATCTAGACATGGGTAGAATAAATCATGTTTATCTTGAACAAATATAAATGAAACAAGGTTTTCATCACGATTGATGTTTATTGCTTTGAACTGAACAAATTGGAAGGACAAATTTTACATACAGTATTTTATGGAAATGATAAATGAGCCCCACAGAACACAAATTAAGGTCTACACACCACATGAGGGACAGAGTTTTACTGTGAGTGTGTTGCAAATGTATTTCTTGCACTTGATGCATGTGTCCTGTGTCTTCCTGTCCTTCTTGGGTCCACACACATCGTAGCACTTCTTCTTGTTGCTACCGGCTGCAATCTAGAATGATGAAAACACTTTAGTTCAGGAATTTTACTAACATCTCACTCACATTTATAGTTACAGCAGGCCAAGGTAGGAGAGTCAGACACACACGCAACATCACTCACACTTACTTCCAGTATTGGAGTTGTTGATTCTGTGGGTCGGGCGGATGGGGCACCAGCATCCTCACGATGGCTGCAGAAGCTAGGGTCCTTGGGCTCTGTTACCACAAACTTTGGAGGAATTGATAGGCCTGTTCCATGTATTCAACAGCTGAGGGAGCTCTGGCTTGTGTTTCTTACTGTTCCTACCATTGTCAGCTTCCTTTTGAGGAGCACAGTCCTAGCTTGTGCAAAGTACAAAAGTTAGCGCATGTGATGTTGTGGCCACGGAGTCCCTGTGTCACACCCAGGACAACCCACATCCCTTGGTTCTCCTCAGGGGTTCCTCCATCTGCCTTCCCCGTATATACTTGCAAGTTCCACACATATGATGAAGCAGCATCACAGGGAGCCCAGATCATGGTTCCATATTTTGCAGGTTTAGACGATATGTACTGCCTGAAGGGGCAGCGGCCCCTAAATGGCATAAGCTGCTCATCAACAGTAACGCTGGGCCCAGGGTTGTAAAACAGGGGAAGGAGGTCCACCCACTTGTCCCACACTGACCTGATTGCAGCTAGCTTGTCTCTCTGCCGCCGAGCTGGTCTGGTGTCTCGGTTATCGAAGCGGATAATCCTGGAAATAATGCGCAAGTTTTCAAGAGACATTGTTGCACGGAAAAGTTTTCGGTCAGTTTCTGCATCCCACAGGGATCCTGTGGATTTCCCATTGGATCTGAAAACACCAGGAAGGATAAGGACCCCAAAGTATGCATGTAAATGAGGTTGGTCCATCTCTCCAAAAAGTTAGTGCAGTCCAGAATGATTTTCTGGATGGTATCTGGGATGATCAGTTCAAAATAAGACTTTATGTCCTGCACATGAGAAACCGCAATCCGCGTCGGCCCTGGTTGCATCCTTATCACATTGGCAGCCATGGAGGGTAAGAAGACCATTCAATTTCACCATTTTTTGACATGCAGGCTACTGATGAGCTGGTTGCTGATGGGCTGGTCCTGGGGCTGGCTGCTGACGGGCTGGTCCTGGGGCTGGCTGCTGACGGGCTGGTCCTGGGGCTGGCTGCTGACGGGCTGGTCCTGGGGCTGGCTGCTGACGGGCTGGTCCTGGGGCTGGCTGCTGACGGGCTGGTCCTGGGGCTGGCTGCTGACGGGCTGGTCCTGGGCTGGCTGCTGATGGGCTGGTCCTGGGGCTGGTTGCTGACGGGCTGGTCCTGAGCTGGCTGCTGATGAGCTGGTTGCTGACGGGCTGGTCCTGGGCTGGCTGCTGATGAGCTGGCTGCTGACGGGCTGGTCCTGGGCTGGCTGCTGTCGGGCTGGTCCTGGGGCTGGTTGCTGATGGGCTGGTCCTGGGGCTGGTTGCTGATGAGCTGGTTGCTGATGGGCTGGTCCTGGGGCTAGTTGCTGATGGGCTGGTCCTGGGGCTGGTTGCTGATGGGCTGGTCCTGGGGCTGGTTGCTGATGGGCTGGTCCTGGGGCTAGTTGCTGATGGGCTGGTCCTGGGGCTGGTTGCTGATGGGCTGGTCCTGGGGCTGGTTGCTGACGGGCTGGTCCTGGGGCTGGCTGCTGACGGGCTGGTCCTGGGGCTGGCTGCTGACGGGCTGGTCCTGGGCTGGTTGCTGACAGGCTGGTCCTGGGGCTGGCTGCTGACGGGCTGGTCCTGGGGCTGGCTGCTGACGGGCTGGTCCTGGGCTGGCTGCTGACGGGCTGGTCCTGGGGCTGGCTGCTGACGGGCTGGTCCTGGGGCTGGCCGAGGATCAATCTCATCCTCTTCTTCCAATTCACTGTCAAGACTCAAAGATCCTCATACTCCACACTAGCTTCTCTCTCAGAAAAAAAAATTCAAAGGCCCTCTGAGCAGAGATTATTTTTGCCATACTGATTTATTGTGGTAAGGAGCCACACGTGCTAAGATATTTATTTGTTGTGTCTCTCCACCAATTTGCCCCTGGCTGGGGTAGAGAGTGGGAAAATACTACTTTAAAAAAACGTTTTTTTTTAAAATGTTTACAATGTCTCGAAATAATGTATTGTAATAACGTTGTGCAAGTTTCAGCAAGACATTGTGTAGGGCTCCCGAGTGGCGTAGCGGTCTAAGGCACTGCATCTCATTGCAAGAGGTGTCACTATAGTACCTCATTCGAATCCAGGCTGTATCACATTCAGCTGTGATTGGGAGTCCCATAGGGTGGCACACAATTGGCCCAGTGTCATCGGGGTTTGGCTGGAGTAGGCCCTCATTGTAAATAATAATTTGTTTTTAACTGACTTGCCCTAGCTAAATAAAGGTTAAAGAAAAAAAGTTCCACACACTACAAAGGGTCAAATGTGGCAGACAGACAGGTTCTTGGTGCTATGTTGAAACAGCAGGCCCAGGGAGGAGGAAAACAGAGTGAAGGCGCACAGCAAACCTTTGTGTTTTCACCTACACACACACACACTTTTCCACACTTTTATTACCCTCGGGTCTAATGGTCCCGAACACCACATATGTAATATAAATGTGTAGGGGGGTGCACAGTGGGCACTCAATGCAAGTGTGTTATTTTATATGTTCTTCACAGAGAATGAGCCAAGGCCAATGAGACTCAGGTTGAAAAGATTCTTCATTGTATCATTTATATTTTAGTAAACATTGAACAGGGGTCCCACAGACCCAAACACCACACAAGGGTTAAAATAATTGTCGACATCAAATGGTTTTGTGATGAATAAGTCATCTGATTCGATGAAAGATGGAGTTGAATTTGTCTTCTTGACCATATGTCACGATCGTCGTAGAGAGGAGACCAAGGCGCAGCGTGATATGAATACATCTTCTATATTTAATGAAGAAAGAACACTAAAACAAACTTACAGAACAACGAACGTGACGCTATATATATATATATATATATATATATATAACCAGTGCAGACACAGGCAACTAGACATAGACAATAACCCACAAAATACCAAAAGAAGATGGTTGCCTAAATATGGTTCCCAATTAGAGACAACGATAAACAGTTGCCTCTAATTGAGAACCAATCTAGGCAACCATAGACATACATAAACAACTAGATAGTAAACGACCCCATAAACCTACAAAACCCCTAGACAGTACAAAACACATACATCACCCATGTCACCCCCTGACCTAACCAAAACATATAAAGAAAACAAAGAACACTAAGGTCAGGGCGTGTCACCATCATTTCATTTAAAATATTGCAAAGCTTTTTTTCCATCATTCTTTATATCATTGATCTTGGCTTCATAATACAGTTTCTTCTTCTTTTTGTTGAGTTTAGTCTCATCATTTCTCAATTTGCAGTAAGTCAGATGTGCAGCCAGACTTGTTAGCCACCCCCTTTTCCCCATCTTTTTCAACCATACAGTTTTTCAGTTCTTCATCAATCCATGGAGCCTTAACAGTTCTAACAGTCAGTTTCTTAACAGGTGCATGTTTATCAATAATTGGAAGAAGGAATTTGATAGATGTATCAAGTGCAGCATCTGGCTGCTCAGACCAAAACATATTTGTAACATCATCCACATAAGAGTCACAGCAAAATTGTTTGTATGATCTCTTACACACAATTTTAGGCCCAGCATTTGGAACTTTGGCTGTCCTGAACGTTACCTTCGGAAAGTATTCTGACCACTTGACTTTTCCCACATTTTGTTACGTTACAGCCTTATTTTAAAATGGATTCAAAAAAAAAACCTCATCAACCTACACACAATACCCCATAATGACAAAGAGAAAACAGGTTCTGACATTTTTGCAAATGTATAAAATAACAGAAATTCCCTATTTACAAAAATATTCAGACCTTTTGCTATGAGACACGGAATTGAGATCAGGTGCATCCTGTTTCCATTGATCATCCTTGAGATGTTCTGCAACTTGATTGGAGTCCACAGGTGGTAAATTCAATTGATTGGACATGATTTGGAAAGGCACACACCTGTCTGTATAATGCCCCACAGTTGACAGTGCATGTCAGAGCAAACACCAAGCCATGAGGTCGAAGGAATTGTCTGTAGAGCTCCGAGACAGGATTGTGTCGAGGTAGAGATCTGGGGAAGGATACCAAAACATTTCTGCAGCATTGAAGGTCCCCAAGAGCACAGTGGCCTCCATTCTTAAATGGAAGAAGTTTGGAACCACCAAGACTCTTCCTAGAGCTGGCTGCCCAGCCAAACTGAGCAAGGGAGGTGACCAAGAACCTGATGGTCACTCTGATAGAGCTACAGAGTTTGTCTGTGGAGATGGAAGAACCTTCCAGAAGGACAACAATCTCTGCAGCACTCCACCGTTCAGGCCTTTATGGAAGAGTGGCCAGACAGAAGCCATTCCTCAGTAAAAGGCACATGACAGCCCGCTTGGAGTTGGCCAAAAGGCACCACGAGAAACAGCTTTAGAACAAAGTTCTACAGTATTAGTAAACATTTGATCAATACATGTGGATGATCTTGTTCCTGTAGTGTTTGTAAACACACTGGTAGAGTGATGTCACGGCTGTTGAAAGGAGAGGACCAAGGTGCAGCCTTATATTTGTTTATTAATCAAAATTACGCAGCAAAAACAAACCGTGAAGCTCAAAGGCTATGTCCTCTTAACAAAGTCAACCTCCCACAAAGGAAGGAGGGAAAACGGGCTACCTAAGTATGGTTCCCAATCAGAGACAACGATAGGCAGCTGTCCCTGATTGAGAACCATACCCGGCCAAAACATAGAAATAGAAAATCAGAGAAAACAAAACATAGAATGCCCACCCCATATCACACCCTGACCAAACCAAATAGAGACATAAAAAGGCTCTCTAAGGTCAGGGTGTGACAGGTGATAATGACCTGGACCAGATTACAGGCACTGGTTACAGTGAGAAGCTTCCTCTTGAGCGGACAGCTTGATGAAAAACAGTCAGGTCCCCTCTCTGTTTACATCGTATACACTATCAAGCATTTCACACACATTATTTAGATACTGACTGTTAGCAATTGGTGGTCTATAGCAACACCCCAAAATAATAGACTTTAAATGAGGCAGGTGAACCTGCAACCACAACACTTCATTAAGAGTTAACATGAGATCTTCTTTAAGCATTAAAGGAAT
The DNA here is from genome assembly GCF_018296145.1 of Oncorhynchus tshawytscha. Taxonomy (NCBI): domain Eukaryota; kingdom Metazoa; phylum Chordata; class Actinopteri; order Salmoniformes; family Salmonidae; genus Oncorhynchus; species Oncorhynchus tshawytscha. Next base: position 66,787,141 of record NC_056435.1, read on the forward strand.
ATGGCTCTGAATATCTACTGCAACACCCAACCTGGTCTCAGGGCATTTCGTATTATTCTGTATGTAAATCCACGACTCTCCAAATAGTATATGTAACGTTTCATATGGTATGTATTCATTTGTGGATGTCTATCACCCATTTTGTATGATATGTTACAAATTACAATTTGTATTATTAAGTTATGATATTGCAAAACTTACAATATGTTACGAATTTGCGAAAAAGGTACTATATGTTATGAAAATTGCAAAATGTATGATATGTTACGAATTCTAACTAGGTAGCTAATGATAGTTAGCTGGCTAACGTTAGCTAGGATAGGGTTTAAGGGTTAAGTTTAGGAGTTAGGTTAAAGGGTTTGGGTTAAGGTTAGGGGAAGGGTTAGCTAAAAGGGTTAAGGTTAGGGTTATAGGGGAAGGGGTAACTAACATGCTAAGTAGTTGCAAAGTAGCTAAAAAGTAGTTGAAACATTGCTAATGAGCTAAAATACTAAAGTTGCCAGTAATGCAATTCTACCCTGTAACTTTTGGGTTTCTTGAAGTTTGCGTTATATGCCTACCCATCCACCCTACTTTCGGTAACCATCTGTCTTATTTAACCATACCAAATGTAATATATCATACTAATTTGAGTGTCTCAAATGTCAATTTACTATGTTACGTCTAGTCCATGAGAACAGGCTGCAACACCACCTACATAAGCATTCCTGTTTCTACTATAGATATATCTTGTATTGCTCTTGCTGTATCATGAAAGTAATAATCTAAGTGAGTCTCAAAAATGGCTAATATATTAATGTTATCTGATGTTAGCAAGATATTTATTTCATGAACCTTATTTCTACGGCTACATCTATATTAACATGGGTTATTTTCAGCCCTTTCCTGAGTATCTTCTCAGAGACATAATATGGAAAAGAACAAACAAAGCAAAGGGAAAAACCATTTAGCAGTCCTTTAATCAGTAGCTGTGTGTAAGTGTCTGTGTGTGTGCTGCAGGGTTGAAGCTACGAACCCATAGGCTTGGCCCTCTCATCCCTCCAGGCTTCTGGGAGGGAGGGTGGACAATGAGCCTGTCATAGCAGATGTAAGTAATGTCCCCATGCGCTCTGGCAGCTTTCATGGCTGGTATAAGTTGGCCACCCCTGAACTCTGTTTCCCAAGTGTTGGGTGTTTGGAAAATGTTTTGTTTTTTTAACCTTTATTTAACTAAGTCAGATAAGAACAAATTCCTATTTACAACAATGGCCTAGGAACAGTGGGTTAGCTGCCTTGTTCAGGGGCAGAACAACAGATGTTTACCCTGTCAGAGATCCAAACTAGCAACCTTTCAGGGATTCAAACTAGCAACCTTTCGGGTTACTGGCCCAACGCTCTAGCCACTAGGCTTCCTGCCGCCCCCAATTATTGTTATAACAATCATTTCGAAAAGTTCACCCAACCTTCAAGAAAAATGTCATGAATATCAATATTCAGGTTGTTTATGCCTACTAAAGAGATTGGGGGTAAGGCCATGTGATTGACTAGCGTCCTGTCCAAGGGGTGTACTTGTACACCAGGCTGCCTTACACTACAGAAAAAGGAGATAAGCTCCTGCCCTATGAGACATTTTGGCTCATACAATTCATGGCTTGTGCAAGGCTACTTACTTACTACTTATGCCTACTCGTTGAAGATCCATGGCATCATCTAACTCAACAAAGACAAAATAAAGAATGTGTTTATAAGCTGTGAGTCCCCGTACCATCTCTGTCTAGCATGTACACAATACCGAAAGGTCAATACATTATATTTGATTCCTGGAGCATTTAACATCCAATGCTTATATGTCTGATTTATTCAAAACTGTCTGTGAATGGCTGCACTAAGACATAGCCTCATATCATTACATTTCAAAGACACAAGTAGACATATCAGATTTCAAATATGGGATTACTTGCCTAGTTAAACAAAGGTTAATAAAAACTTTAATTAAATTAGACTGTCAGAACTGGGAAGAAAGGTGGAAGAATAAAATAACTGTAGGAAATAACAGTAGTGTTGTTTCTGACAAGTACACTAATTACCCTATAGTTTAGCCCATTGTTAAGAATTAGAATTGTTCCACTCATCAGACTAAATCCAGTAAATAGATAATACAATTTCCTGAAGACGAGGGACATAAATCTGCCCCTACACACTAACCAAATAATTGTTCTATTAATTTTCCCCCCCTCTAGAATCAAACTTACACTTTCAATTTAACAATTTGTTTGACAAAATTATTTTCATTGTAACAAATAAGGTCACCCTACCAAACTTCCCTGCTAATCATAATGTAAGTCTGTCTGATACCGTTTCATTGTCACAACCTAAATTGCCAATCAACAAACAAGGGGTCTAATCCAAGTGTGGATTAAATGGAATTGAGTACATGCTGTCAAAAGGCTGCAATCTGCAATGATCGGGACGGGAGTAACCGCAACCTAATTTTGTTGACAACATTGTACATAAAACAACTGTGCTGCTCTTTATACAGCTTTATAAAATCAGTGGAGAACATTCTCTGTCTGAATTCAGCTACACTCTAATCTTGAGTGACGTTTCTTTTAAAACATGCATCCAATCCCGTTGATCCCTTACATAACTAGACCAATCATATGCTTCAATGTGCCACAGTTCACAGTGCTGTTGCAAGACAGGACAATGACAGGGGTTCCGCTCAGTAGATCCCTTCTGTTAATTGCTGTTTCCATCTTCCCTGCGTGGAACTGCAGAGTAACAGCGTAACCTACGTTGTTATCGTGTTGACAAAGAAGAAAGCAGATGGGAGGACAGTGGTGTCTCTATCACAAGTGAAGGATTTTTAAAAAATGAACAAAAATAGTTCTACAAGCAGTTGTTACAACACCAAGAAAATAGCTTCAGGTGTTATCCAAATACTGGTGTAGTCAACTAATAAATTAATAGACGACCTGACCAGAGCGGTCTAGGACCTGAAGAACAGTTTGTAGTTCTCCCAGGGTCAGCGAGGTGAGTTTAAACAGGAGAGCGTGAAGATGACAGCAATCTGCAGAACTACTAACTCTCACACATTGGCCATGAGAACAGGCATTTGACCCTCCTCTTCTCACACTTTTTCACCACACCTCTTATATCGCACCCATTGAAAAGAACGGCTTGTATTTTTCTAATTAGTCAGCGCGTTACCTTTTCAACTGTGCTCCAAATAGTTTTGAAATCGGAGCGTCTGCGCCTGCAATTTAACATCCTGAGCCACAAGCCCGGGACAATGCGTGGTCCTGTGGTCCCAGTCACAATGTCTAACTGCGTTCAGGCCCTCAAGGAAACCCTTCTAGTTTAATAGCCAGCTAGGCTATCTTCTACGTCAAGCAGCCCCTCAGACCCTTGGTCGGCAGGATCCCTGGACAGATAGCAGCGGCCCCAGCAACTGATGCCAAACCAAAATAGAGAATAAAAGCCTCTCTATGGCCAGGGTGTGACAGCGTGTGTTATCACGTGTATGTGTATGCGTGTGTCTGCATGTGTGTGTGTCTCTTCACAGCGGTTCCATAAGTTGTATTTGTATATTTAAAAAAAATCTAATTCTACTGCTTGCATCAGTTACCTGATGTGGAATAGAGTTCCATGTAGTCATGGCTCTATGTAGTCATGTGGAATAGAGTTCCATGTAGTCATGGCTCTATGTAGTACTGTGGAATAGAGTTCCATGTAGTCATGGCTCTATGTAGTACTGTGGAATAGAGTTCCATGTAGTCATGGCTCAATGTAGTACTGTGGAATAGAGTTCCATGTAGTCATGGCTCTATGTAGTACTGTGGAATAGAGTTCCATGTAGTCATGGCTCTATGTAGTACTGTGGAATAGAGTTCCATGTAGTCATGGCTCTATGTAGTACTGTGGAATAGAGTTCCATGTAGTCATGGCTCTATGTAGTACTGTGGAATAGAGTTCCATGTATCAGGCTCTATGTTCCATGTAGTCATGTCATGGCTCAATGTAGTACTGTGGAATAGAGTTCCATGTAGTCATGGCTCTATGTAGTACTGTGGAATAGAGTTCCATGTAGTCATGGCTCAATGTAGTACTGTGGAATAGAGTTCCATGTAGTCATGGCTCTATGTAGTACTGTGGAATAGAGTTCCATGTAGTCATGGCTCAATGTAGTACTGTGGAATAGAGTTCCATGTAGTCATGGCTCTATGTAGTACTGTGGAATAGAGTTCCATGTAGTCATGGCTCTATGTAGTACTGTGGAATAGAGTTCCATGTAGTCATGGCTCTATGTAGTACTGTGGAATAGAGTTCCATGTAGTCATGGCTCTATGTAGTACTGTGGAATAGAGTTCCATGTAGTCATGGCTCTATGTAGTACTGTGGAATAGAGTTCCATGTAGTCATGGCTCTGTAGTACTGTGGAATAGAGTTCCATGTAGTCATGGCTCTATGTAGTACTGTGGAATAGAGTTCCATGTAGTCATGGCTCTATGTAGTACTGTGGAATAGAGTTCCATGTAGTCATGGCTCTATGTAGTACTGTGGAATAGAGTTCCATGTAGTCATGGCTCAATGTAGTACTGTGGAATAGAGTTCCATGTAGTCATGGCTCTATGTAGTACTGTGGAATAGAGTTCCATGTAGTCATGGCTCTATGTAGTACTGTGTACCTCCCATAGTCTGCTCTGGACTTGGGGATTGTGAAGAGACCTCTGGTGTGTGATATGTATGGGTGTCTGAGCTGTGGGCTAGTAGTTTAAACAGACAGCTCGTTGCATTCAGCATGTCCTACACTCCTTACAAAAACAAGTAGTGCTGAAGTCAATCTCTCTTCCACTTTGAGCCATGAGAGATTGACATGCATATTATTAATGTTAGCTCTCCGTGTACATTTAAGGGTCAGTTGTGCTGTCCTGTTCTGGTCGAACACAATTTTTTCAAAAAGTTCACTAAGGGTTGGTAACAGGCTGATTGGTCGGCTATTTGAGCCAGTAAAGGGGGCTTTACTATTCTACGGCTACTATATTGTGATCACTACATCTGATGGATTTGGATACAGCTTTAAAGCACATTTCTGCAGCATTAGTAAAGATGTGATCAGTAGACGTTGATGATTTCATTCCTGTGCTGTTTGTAAATACCCTGGTAGGTTGACTGACACTGGTTACAGTTTGAAGCTTTTTCTTGAATGGGCAGCTTCAATATAGGTAGAATAGAAAACTACATAGGTGGGATACAGGCTGCCGGGGCGGCAGGTAGTCTAGTGGTTAGAGCGTTGGACTAGTAACCGGAAGGTGGCAAGATCGAATTCTCAAGCTGTCGTTCTGCCCCTGAACAAGGCAGTTAACCCACGGTTCCTAGGCTGTCATTGAAAATAAGAATTTGTTCTTAACTGACTTGCCTTGTTAAATAAAGGTAAATAATAAAACAATAGAATAGATAACTACAGAATAGAATAGATAACTACATAGATATAACAGATAACTATATAGGTAGGTAGAATAGATAACTGCATATCTTTGTTGGCCATAATAAATAACTACATGGTAGAATAGATAACTACATCGTAGAATAGAATAGATAACGACATAGAATAGATAACTACATAGCTAGGTAGAATAGATAACTGCATATATAATATATCTAAGTAGAATATAATAGATAGAATATATCGAACTAAATAGTAGAATATAATTGATAACTACATAAGCAGAATAGAATGCAATATAATAGAATAGAAAATATATGTTAGGAATTGGGGGGGGTTAGTGCTAGGAGAACCATTATACACTAGACTACACTGCCACACTCCATCGCCAGGGGGGCAGCACCAACTGGATCTAGTTGCTGAGCCAAGGTCTTTATAAGCCAATAGGGTGCTGAGCCTAGCCTTTATAAGCCAATAGGGTGCTGAGCCAAGCCTTTATAAGCTGACAGGTGATGAAGGTGGTGGTCTGTCAGTGTCCCAGAGCCGTAATGCTGCTTGTTTGTTTCGTGGCCGTAATGCTGCTTGTTTGTTTCATGGCCATGAGGCTGCTGGTTCGTTTGGTGGCCGTGAGGCTGCTGGTTTGTTTGGTGGCCGTGAAGCTGCTGGTTTGTTTGGTGGCCATGAAGCTGCTGGTTTGTTTGGAGAGCCATGAGGCTGCTGGTTTGTTTGGTGGCCGTGAGGCTGCTGTTTTTTTTTGGTGGCCGTGAGGCTGCTGGTTTTTTTGGTGGCCGTGAAGCTGCTGGTTTGTTTGGTGGCCATGAAGCTGCTGGTTTGTTTGGAGAGCCATGAGGCTGCTGGTTTGTTTGGTGGCCGTGAGGCTGCTGGTTTGTTTGGAGAGCCATGAGGCTGCTGGTTTGTTTGGTGGCCGTGAAGCTGCTGGTTTGTTTGGTGGCCGTGAGCCTGCTGGTTTGTTTGGTGGCTGTGAAGCTGCTGGTTTGTTTGGTGGCCGTGAGGCTGCTGGTTTGTTTGGTGGCCGTGAGGCTGCTGGTTTGTTTGGTGGCCGTGAGGCTGCTGGTTTGTTTGGTGGCCGTGAAGCTGCGGGTTTGTTTGGTGGCCGTGAAGCTGCTGGTTTGTTTGGTGGCCGTGAAGCTGCTGGTTTGTTTGGAGAGCCATGAGGCTGCTGGTTTGTTTGGTGGCCGTGAAGCTGCTGGTTTGTTTGGTGGCCATGAAGCTGCTGGTTTGTTTGGTGGCCGTGAGCCTGCTGGTTTGTTTGGTGGCCGTGAAGCTGCTGGTTTGTTTGGTGGCCGTGAAGCTGCTGATTTGTTTGGAGAGCCATGAGGCTGCTGGTTTGTTTGGTGGCCGTGAGGCTGCTGGTTTGTTTGGTGGCCGTGAGGCTGCTGGTTTGTTTGGTGGCCGTGAAGCTGCGGGTTTGTTTGGTGGCTGGCTGCTGGTTTGTTTGGTGGCCGTGAAGCTGCTGGTTTGTTTGGAGGCCATGAGGCTGCTGGTTTGTTTGGTGGCCGTGAAGCTGCTGGTTTGTTTGGAGAGCCATGAGGCTGCTGGTTTGTTTGGTGGCCGTGAAGCTGCTGGTTTGTTTGGAGAGCCATGAGGCTGCTGGTTTGTTTGGTGGCCGTGAAGCTGCTGGTTTGTTTGGAGAGCCATGAGGCTGCTGGTTTGTTTGGTGGCCGTGAGGCTGCTGGTTTGTTTGGAGAGCCATGAGGCTGCTGGTTTGTTTGGTGGCCGTGAAGCTGCGGGTTTGTTTGGTGGCCGTGAAGCTGCTGGTTTGTTTGGTGGCCGTGAAGCTGCTGGTTTGTTTGGAGAGCCATGAGGCTGCTGGTTTGTTTGGTGGCCGTGAAGCTGCTGGTTTGTTTGGTGGCCATGAAGCTGCTGGTTTGTTTGGAGAGCCATGAGGCTGCTGGTTTGTTTGGTGGCCGTGAGGCTTCTGGTTTGTTTGGTGGCCGTGAGGCTGCTGGTTTGTTTGGTGGCCGTGAGGCTGCTGGTTTGTTTGGTGGCCATGAAGCTGCTGGTTTGTTTGGAGAGCCATGAGGCTGCTGGTTTGTTTGGAGAGCCATGAGGCTGCTGGTTTGTTTTGTTGTCCATGAGGCCCTTTGTTTGATTTTGAGTCTTTAGTTCAGGCATGCTTTTTTTATTTTTGGATCTCCACTTGAAACGAATACTTATCTGCTTGGAATGGACAACAAAGAGTTCAAGCAAGAGTTGGCCCTGGGCCTAATGTAAGGTGGCTGTCTCCTGGGTACATACAGTCAACACCTGGTTGCATACGGTTACTTCCACATATTAATGCACACATCCAATCAGGTTACAGACGAGTTAGCTAGGTCTAAGTCCCCTAAACTTAGCGAGTGAAACAATACTAGCAGGCTAGCTATTGGTTTCGTAACACATACTATCCCTTTTCTGCCTCACAAGTGAGATAGATTTCTAAGACAGTAAAATAACATTCCAACTTCTCCCCAATTACATTCGCTTCCTGCTAACAGCCAACTAGCATGTCAGAACACTGAGTCAGATTTTTCCAGGCAGCAGCGCTTAGGTATTAATATCATGTCTGATCTCACAGTGCAATTAGTAGGCCAGCCGTTTGTCTTAGATAAGGCGGCGTTAGTGCTCTAGTGCTCCTCGAGGCTCTACTTTGCGTAACTGTTTCGTTAAGAGGATTAGTCATTACAGTTGAGACTCATCCTTGAATGGCACCCTATTTACTAAATAGCGCACTACTTTTGACCAGGGTTCTGCACTATATAGGGAAGAGGGTGTCATTTGGGACACAACAATGCTTTTTATTATTTCAGATTTAGGGTTCTTCTTTCGTCTTCATCCGTTTAAAAGAAAATGTAGTAGCATCTGCAGTAGTTGAAGCTGTCAAGAAAGGTTTTAAAACACATTCACGCACACACACACACACACACCCATGCACGTGCACACATACCCACACATTCATTAAGGAGGCTTCATCAACAGTGTTTTTACAAAGTGAAGATTGTCCCTTGCATGTAGTAAACATTTTAATGACAAGCCAGCAAATTAGGCTGTTGAGGCCTAAATTATAAGATTCTACCGACTGCAGTATCCTATAAGATGTGTTCCTTTGAACACTCAGTAACTACATGGCTCATTGGTACAGTATGTGTCTAAAAAGATTAGAAATGTTTTCTGTTTAAATGTTACCACATGAAAAAAGGACCGTGAAGTCAATGAAACCACTCTGTCAAACACAACCGGTACTAGAGGCAGATGGCTGTATTTACTAGCTCACAAACAGCCTTAGACACACACATGCATGGTCTCTCTCACTCTTTCTCTTTCTCTCTCTCTCTGCTGTCTCTCTCTCTCTCTGCTGTCTCTCTCTCTCTGCTGTCTCTCTCTCTCTGCTGTCTCTATCTCTCTCTGCTCTCTCTCTCTCTCTCTGTCTCTCTCTCTCTGTCTCTCTCTCTCGCTGTCTCTATCTCTCGCTCTCTCTCTCTGCTGTCTCTATCTCACACACAGACACACACTCCCAGCCCCAATTTGGCGACACACATTTGTCACAGTGTAAAAGGTATAGATTTGTAGGACTGTAAGCCTGCTAACAGCCAGGAGTTTAATGACGTCATTAATGACATCATCAAAGCGAGTCTGTAAAAGGGTGTGTTGTGTTGATTAATGCCGGCCCATTACACTATAGTGAGTTATAGACTTAAGACGTGTCTGGACCAAGGGGCCAGGGTTCCGGTATAGAAGCACGGTTTTGACTGCTCCTACAGTTTTGCATCGGTACTGCAGTTTAACTGACGCCTGGCCCAGGAAGACAATTTCCATAGAGTCATCACCTTTGTGCACAAAACATCCATTGAATTATTCAAATAATTTTCACTGAGGCTGATTTCTTTTCCATCACTCTTTCTTTCTTTTTCTCTCTCTCTCTTTCTCCCTCTGCGAACGTACAGTGAATTTATCTATGATACTTCCTGCGTGGTAAGCAAACCAATAAATCCTGTTGTTTTTGTGGAAGGTCAAATTGAGAAGAAATTAAGTGTGCAACCATGATTTCAGCCACTGCAAGCCTTTCAGCATTGAGTCACGTTGTAGCCACTGCAAGCCTTTCAGCATTGAGTCACGCTGTAGCTGGGCCACTGCAAGCCTTTCAGCATTGAGTCACGTTGTAGCTGGGCCACTGCAAGCCTTTCAGCATTGAGTCACGTTGTAGCTGGGCCACTGCAAGCCTTTCAGCATTGAGTCACGTTGTAGCCACTGCAAGCCTTTCAGCAGTGAGTCACGTTGTAGCCACTGCAAGCCTTTCAGCAGTGAGTCACGTTGTAGCCACTGCAAGCCTTTCAGCAGTGAGTCACGTTGTAGCCACTGCAAGCCTTTCAGCAGTGAGTCACGTTGTAGCCATTGCAAGCCTTTCAGCATTGAGTCACGTTGTAGCCACTGCAAGCCTTTCAGCAGTGAGTCACGCTGTAGCCACTGCAAGCCTTTCAGCAGTGAGTCACGTTGTAGCCACTGCAAGCCTTTCAGCAGTGAGTCACGTTGTAGCCACTGCAAGCCTTTCAGCAGTGAGTCACGTTGTAGCCATTGCAAGCCTTTCAGCATTGAGTCACGTTGTAGCCACTGCAGCAGTGAGTCACGTTGTAGCCACTGCAAGCCTTTCAGCAGCAGTGAGTCACGTTGTAGCCACTGCAAGCCTTTCAGCAGTGAGTCACGTTGTAGCCACTGCAAGCCTGAGTCACGTTGTAGCCACTGCAAGCCTTTCAGCAGTTGAGTCACGCCTTGCAGTGAGCCACTGCAAGCCTTTCAGCAGTGAGTCACGTTGTAGCCACTGCAAGCCTTTCAGCAGTGAGTCACGTTGTAGCCACTGCAAGCCTTTCAGCAGTGAGTCACGTTGTAGCCACTGCAAGCCTTTCAGCAGTGAGTCACGTTGTAGCCACTGCAAGCCTTTCAGCATTGAGTCACGTTGTAGCCACTGCAAGCCTTTCAGCAGTGAGTCACGTTGTAGCCACTGCAAGCCTTTCAGCATTGAGTCACGTTGTAGCCACTGCAAGCCTTTCAGCAGTGAGTCACGTTGTAGCCACTGCAAGCCTTTCAGCATTGAGTCACGTTGTAGCCACTGCAAACCTTTCAGCAGTGAGTCACGTTGTAGCTGGGCCACTGCGAGAGAGCTGGCCTAACTGTTTGTTACACTTTTTCTCAATTGCTAAAACACAATTTCTGAAACCTTGCTCCATTTCCTGAAAACATTAATCACAAAACCTCATCTTCAAGCACTATTTACATAACCTCTGTCTCCTCTCGCAAAATGAAACATTTGCCTCAAAACAGTTTTAGCTGTGTTCAAAATCAAACACTGCTCTCAAATCATAAACTGATTTGATATACACTCTCAAGCAGTCAGTAAACAATACACCGAAAAATAGAAAACACATTGTTCAAAACATACAATTCTCAGGGAGAAGTACATTTTTAATCTAAAAAAATATTCATATTTTTCCGTCATTGTCTTTTGATGAACGAAAACATGTTCTATCATAGTAGCTCAAAATTTATCTGAAATTACTACTCTGCTTTGCTCTTTGCAATTTTGTTTTTTGTTCTTCCTCCTCCTTGTACCCCTATTTTTACAGTACTGTACCCTGCATCTCACAAACTTGTCCTTTGTCTCTGTGATACTGTAATTCTTGTTCTTTGTTGATATGAACCTGGAACCAGTCAAAATCTATTGAGCAATCAGTACTGTTAATAAATGGAAAGCACAATGTTCAGGGCCATACAATTAGTCCATTGTACAGTATACAGCCTACAATGCACTGTACTACAGTATACAACACTAAAAGGGACAAAAATCAAAGGAGTAAACATGTGATCAATGTGCTTCTTCTTGTCTTTGGGCTGGGTCAGGCCAGAGCACTTCGTCGACATCACAAGCAATATTGTCCCTCCTGAGGCAACGGGGGAAGAAGCCTCTTGTGTGCCGTATCCAGCCCTGACATGATTCCTCACCTATATCACCACAGGCTAAATCCATGGCTTGCAGCAGATTTACTCTGTTGTAGGGTTGTCTATCATACACTTTCCATCTCCAAGAGGAGAAAAACCCCTCAATCGGATTCAGGAAAGGCGAGTATGGAGGGAGGTACAAGTTCATAAACTGCCCATTGATGTTAAACCATTCCCTTACCTGAGCAGCTCGGTGTAAACTGACATTGTCCCACACTATCACATAGCTGGGAATGGGATTCTCATTTAGCTCTTGACCCTGCTGCTCTTGAACCTGCTGCTCAAATAAAATATCTCTTAGATTGGCAATAAATCTTAAAAGGTGCTGTGTGTTATATGGCCCGAGTGTAACATGGTGATGTAGAACACCATGGTTGCTGATAGCAGCACAGATTGTGACATTGCCACCTCGTTGACCAGGGACTTCAACAATGGCCCGCTGTCCAATCATGTTTCGGCCTCTCCTTCTCTTTGTTAGATTGAAGCCTGCTTCATCGACAAAGATGAACTCATGGGGTTTGTCCAAGGATTCCAAGTCATATATTGTCTGTGTAGAAATACAATATACTGTATGTAGGATTTTGTAAGTCGTACAGAGACAGTGCTCTACTGTAGAGTACAATTAGGCTTCTGATTCACATACATTGTATGTACTGAAGAGTAATGTCATTCACATAGTATGTGTTAGTACTGTAGACAATCTGGATTACAGTAAATGTTTCTGAATGTACACTTACTTGCACATACTGAGCTCGCAGTTCTTTCACCCTTGGTGAGTTGCGCTCAAAAGGTACAAAAGGTACTGTATACTTGTTTCATTCGCATCCTGTTACGATGGAGGACACGGTCAATTGTGGAAATGCTCACACTGTCGATTCCCTGGAAGTGTGTTGTCTTGTATCACTCGTGCCTGGATTTCTCTGAGTCGTATTGCATTATCTTGAAGGACCATTCCAACTATAACGGCCTCTTGCTCCCCAGTGAATATAGCTGTCCTTCCACCTGCATGTGGCAGCCTTGCAATTCTACAAAAAGTAGTTGTGCAGTTACAAAACATATTCATGAAGTACAATACATACAGTGATTAACTTTACAAATGTCTATTGAAACAGCTGCATATAGTGTAGTACAGTAGATTTGCAATTACAAAAATACAGCAGTATACTGTACCTGTTCTCTTCTCTGAATGTCCTTACTATGGTGGACACAGAAAATCAGCTCAAATTGGGTTCCACTCTAAGTCCTGCTTCCCTCTGTCAGTCCATGGTCAAGAACATGGTCTATAACTGTTGCTCGAATTTCATCAGATATTTCCACTCTTCCTCTTCCTCTTCCTCTTTCTTGCCCTCCTCCTCATCGCCCACCTTGCATATGCACTCGTCCTCGTCCTCTCACATTGTTTCTTCTATCCATTCTCAGACTTTCTCCTTCCCACCTTCAACAACCTGTTTGCTCTCTGAACTGGCTTATAATGGTTGTGTCGCATCATTTGAAACAGGTTAAATCAGTTTTGAGTGGTTGTGTTCAATCAATGACATATGTTCTCTATTTGTATTTGATTGTTGCCACTTGTGTTTACCAGTATGGATGACATGTGCATTAGAGTGCAGAATGTGTTTTGAGAATGAGAATGAGAGTTTTGCTGAAAAGTCTAAGTGAGATCTGTGTTTTACCATGTGAAATGGTTTAAGGTATTGACAACAGACTGCATAATTAGCTAAATGAGTCCAGGCAACTGAGACCTTTGTTCAGCCAATGGGTTTTAGTGTTTTAGCAATTGAGAAAAACTGTAATAAACAACACCAACTCCCCAATCCTCTCTCTCTCTCCCTTTTTCTCTCTCGCTCTCTCGCTCCCTCCCTGCCATTTTATTGGATGAATTAAAGTACGTACAGTACAGGTGACCAAGCGAGCTGAGTGAGGAAGCTAAACTGACTGTTAATAAACAATTCTCTCCTCCCTAATACTCTTTCTTTCTTTCTTTCTTTATTTCTCTCTCTCTCCCTTTTTCTCTCTCACTCTCTACCTTTCTCTCTCACACTCTCTCGCTCCCAGATTTCATCACAATTAATGTGAGTGAATCAACATGACAACATAAGAAAGATTATTTTGATTTAAAGTCTTCCATTATTGATTTTCTAATAGAACTGATGGCAGGAAGCCATGCAGGCTGATCAGCATGTTGTTCTATCCAAAGAACACGTCAATGATTCTAAAATACCTTATGAGATAAGTCTGTAACTGAATACATGATGATACAGCTGTGGGGCTGAAGAGGCTCCCCTGTGACCTAGTTGTAATGTCATTGTTGTGGGTTCGATTCCCACGGAGGACCAGCTCTGGATAAGAGCATCTGCTGGCAGTTGTGGCTGCTTCGTGTAATGTGTTGTTGTCTGTACCTTCTTGCCCTTTGTGCTGTTGTCTGTGCCCAAAACGTTTTGTACCATGTTTTGTGCTGCTACCAGGTTGTGCTGCTACCAGGTTGTGCTGCTACCAGGTTGTGTTTTCATGTGTTGATGCCATGCTATGTTGTTGTCTTAGGTCTCTCTTTATGTAGTGTTGTGGTGTCTTGCTTGTCGTGATGTGTGTTTTTGTCCTATATTTTTATTTAATTGTTTATTTTTAATCCCAGCTCCCGTCCCCGCAGGTGGCATTTTGGTAGACCGTCATTGTAAATTAAGAATTTGATCTTAACTGACTTGCCTAGTTAAATAAAGGTGAAATAAAAAAATGTAAATAAAAAGACTCCAGTAAATGAGATGTCTGTCAAAGTTGTATGTGTGCGTTTATCGACAAATCAATGGGCATACTCAGCTCAAATGGTTGTCGTAAAAAGAAAAGAAAGATGCAATAATTTCAAATATTTTACTGAGTTACAGTTCATATAAGGACATCAGTCTACTCGATGGATTTCACATGACTGGGAATACAGATATTCATCTGTTGGTCACAGACACCTTTAAAAGGTAATGGGGGGGCCTCCCGAGTGGCACAGCGGTCCAAGGCTCTCCATCGCAGTGCTAGAAGCATTACTACAGACCCGGGTTCATTCCCGGGCTGTGCCGAGAATCCCATAGGACGGTGCACAATTGGTCCAGGTTAGGGGAGGGCTTGGCCGGGGGAGCTTCACTTGGCTCATTGCGACTGTGTTTCTTCCGACACATTGGTGTTAAGGAGCACGGTTAGGCGGGTCATGTTTCGATGGATGGATGGATGCATGACTCCACCTTTGTCTCTCCCGAGCCCGTTGGGGAGTTGCAGTGATGAGGCAAGACTGAAAAAGGTGGGTAAAAACACAAAACAATAAGTAGGGGCGTGGATCAAAACCAGTCAGTATCTGGTGTGACCACCATTTGCCTCATGCAGTGTGACACATCTCCTTTGCATAGAGTTGATTGTGGAATGTTGTCCCATTCCTCTTCAATGGCTATGTGAGGTTGCTGGGTACTGGCAGGAACTGGGACACCCTGTTGTACACATGATCCAGAGCTTCCAAAACATGTTCAGTGGGTGAAATGTCTGGTGATTATTGCAGGCTGGGACATTTTCAGCTTCCAGGAATTGTGTACAGATCCTTGCAACATGAGGCTGTGTATTATCATGCTGAACCATTAGGTGATGGCAGCGGATGAATGGCGACAATGAGCCTCGGGATCTCATCACGATATCTCTGCATTCCAAATTTACATCAATAAAATCCAATAGTGTTTGTTGTCCGTAGCTTATGCCTGCCCATAACCCCACCGCCATTGACATTAGCAAACCGCTCGACCACATGACACACTGTCTGCCATCTGCCCGGTACAGTTGAAACCAGAGTCATCCATAAAGAGCACACTTCTCCAGAGTGCCAGTGGACATCGAAGGTGAGCATTTGCCCACTGAAGTTGGTTACGACGCCGCACTGCAGTCAGATCAAGACCCTGGTGAGGACGACGAGCACGCAGATCAGCTTCACTGAGACGGTTTCTGACAGTTTGTGCAGACCTTCTTCAGTTTTGCGAACCCACAGTTTTATCAGAAATAAGAATAATAAGAGAAATAAGCTTTTGTGCATATGGAACATATCTGGGATATTTTATTTCAGCTCATGAAACATGGGACCAACACTTTACATGTTGTGTTGATATTTTACACTGTATTTACTAGATGAAAGGAAAAAGTCCACACTCCCTGAAATATTCTTTAAATTTTAATGTCTAATGTCTTATTTTTTGGCAGCCGAGGACAAAACAAAACAAATATTTCAGTGAGTGTTTTTTTCCGTACCTTTCTTCCATTATTTATTTACACTTTAAACAGGCTATTGTTTACCCTCTTAATACAGTAAACATCAGAGATGGGACCAAGTCACTATTATTCGAGTCACGAACAAGTCTCAAGTCGAGTCCCAAGTAGAACGGGTCAAGACTGGAGTAAAGTCCAAGTCGTGCATTCTAAGATCAAGTCAATTCGAGTCACACGTTTTTAAGTCAAGTCTCAAGTCAAGTAAAAAAAAAATATCTATACATGCAACGACTTGTTCAACTACAAATCTTTGTCTATTTATTGAGGATACCAGACAGCTCTTTTGGTTATTTTGTCTACAACATATTTTTATTAGCCTATGTAATCGGGGCAGCAGGTAGCCTAGTGGTTAGAGCGTTGGTCCAGTAACCGAAAGGTTGCTACATTGAATCACCGAGCAGACAAGGTAAACATCTGTTGTTCTAACCCTGAACAAGGCAGTTAACCCACTTTTCCTAGGCCATCATTGTAAATAAGAATTTGTTCTTAACTGGCTTGCCTAGTTAAATAAAGGTAAAATAGGAAGTCAGCATCAAATGAGCTGAAGGCAAGGCAGGTTGACGTGCTTGGAATGTAGATGTATGTACAGCTCTTGGTGATCCAATGGTGAAAGCGCCACATCGTACAAATTATACAAGTAGATTTACCAAATATATATGCGCAAAATCTCAAAAGAAATAGGACAGGAGGCTATCTGAGAAATCGAATCTGTCTAAGAGGAGCTCAAACATAAAATAAGATCTTGGCTCCCAGGACCATACACTTGGCAATTATAGCCAATAAACTGGTTCTACAATGTAAAATGCTATTTCCACAATAATCAGACTGCATGATTATTAATTATATTTCAACGCTACGCATACATGGAACAATCATTCAACGTTATTCTGACTCCAAAGCTGGTTCTGTGCGCCCGCGAGCGCTCCTATTACGCACAGCAAAAATGAGAGAGACATGGCTATAAAATGAAACTGTATTGTAGGCCTATAAAACTTCAAACAGAAATGTCTACGTGTTACAATAAACGGTACGGGAATGGAATTATGAAACTCTAGCAATTACTGTGGTATTAGATGGAATATAGATTTACCACATGCATTTAAACGTCTGAAAGCAACTGCAGACATTTCAACAAGAGAAAAAAAAGCACTTTCCACTGGCGGGAGTTTAGAGAGATGTATTATGGCAATCCTCTCTCCATAATTTGACGTTTTGCGCTCCGCCTGATCGTATGGCTGAAAAGCAAATCATCGATCTCTTCGCTAGCTCACCCGACCTGTGTTGATTGACAGTTTACTGGTCCAATCAGATTGTGCGTGGCTGCGTGTAGCGTAAACCACGTAGAGTTTGCCACAAAATGAGAGACAAAACATTACAAAACCTGGCCAGATCATTTCAAATCATCCGTCTCAGTGCTCCAATTCCAGGCATTATTTTACCTCCTTTTTCGTGATATCCAATTACAATCTTGTCTCGACTCCACAACTCTGGTTGACATACTATAAATACATTCATATTAACATTTTAACCTGTTTGAAGGTTAAGAAAAGCCCAGGTCAACGCCTGGTTTGCCCACTATAACCTGCGCTAATTGTAAAACTCCTGACTCGTCTCCATACAGAAAGGTTTTACATGCATTTATTTGGTTGTTTTTATTTTGAAACTGCTTTCATAGGGTGCTGAGACTATAACATGTTTACGCTCAATAAAGGCTGGTTGTATGGAAATTAAACAGCAGAGGTCGCTGTTGTAAAAAAAAAGAAACGCTCCGCTACATCAATTTGACTACTCTCGCGAGTCGCGATAGTTCCGTTCCACTATCCGGTGGCGGAGACATCAGGAGGAGATGGCGGCCAGAGGTAGTTTTCAATCGGCTCCAACGGGAGGAGGTAGTGGCGGGGGAATGGGACCTGGACCCCAGGTGCAAGGTGGAGGACCAGGCATGGGACCTGGAACTCCTGGTGGAAGGATGGGACCCTCATCGGGCGCACAGAACCACCTTTACCGATCTCCGATGCCTGGGCCTGGATACCCGGTGAGCCACGATTCAACGGCTAAACGTTAGCTAGAACAAAGCCGTTTCAAAGCGGTAGTTAACCTATACTTGTACTAATGATATGTAGTTAACGACGGGATACCGTGACGTTACTCGTAAAGGCCCCTGATTACTGATTGTCGTCCTTGATTTATTGTTTTGTAGCTATTCACAATGTTATGTTGATGCACAACTAGTTAGTTAGCTACTGTAGCTATGAGCTAAGTCTGTCCCCAAGTGGCGGTTAAAACTAATACATTAGCTCGTTAAGTGTCTAACTAACTGTCCCATTTACTAGTAGTTTGGCGTGTGTTAACTAAAAGTTATCTGGGTAGTTAACTTAGTCAAATTTTGATTTTGATTTTGATTTTGAGTCCGCCGTTGCCAGAAGATACAGAACTTACCGTTACTTCCGTTTACACAAAGTTGCACTGGGGTCAGGACGTAGTCATGGTTACATTAGGAATGTGTTTAGTAAATTCACTCTGGCTGTCTACTCTGATTTCAGGGCACTCTTGTCTGAGTGTGCCAGAGCACAGAATAACTGATGAATAACCCTACCAACATGTACATATTACCTCGTCTAACCTGTACCCCAGCACATTGACTCAGTACCTGTACCCCAATAACGATTTTGCGTATATATATTAGTCGTTATTGTATTGTGTTACTTTTTTTCAATGTTCATTCATTTGCTAAATATTTTCTTAACTTATTTTTCTTAACTGCGTTTTTGATTAAGGGCTTGTAAGTAAGCATTTCACAGTAAGGTCTACCTGTTGTATTCAGCCAATTTGACAAATAAAATTCAATTTTTTATTTGAATTCGAAAACCTGTTGAATTTAATGGTGTCAGTAAACGTCAGCAGAAGAACAATTTAAATGGTTGCCAGCAACACAGTTACTAACTAGATGACATGAAAACAGCCTAACCAGCTCTTGTAGGGCAAGTAAAATGATCAGTGAGGTGTTCTTTCAATCGTGTCTGGAAGTTACTAGCAAGCTAGCCAACTTTAGCCAGTTGAGCATTGAGGGAAGTTTTTGAACACATATCTTTAGCCGCGCACCACTGTGTCTTAATGTAACTCTGATTGCGTTCTGACCCCAGTGCAGCTCAGTGTAAACAAGCGTAACTGTAGGGTCTGTATATTCTGGCAACATCTGCAGATGATTGAATGAAAGGTGGTGTGTGCATCACTACCACAGATGAGATGTATAAATGTGAAGCATCCACTTGGAGTTTCCACTCACTACCAAATATGGTAGTGAGAGGAAGGCCACTGTCCAGCAGTCGGAGAAGATGGAACGAGATGGATGTTGGCCGACATTCTGCAAATTTTCCCATCGATGAAACATTTGATCACAATACAGTTTTCTATTCCCAAAACTAAAATCTGTTATGAACAGAGTGGACTATGTTTAGTAGACTTTACCCTTTGCAAAAGTTTTTTTTAAATTGTGTTGTTTAGGAGTGCAAAGGCTTATTGAGTTATATATAGCACACTTCACATAGGAGGTGTTCCTTAACGGAACTATGTAGATGTATGCTAGAATGTGCCAAAAGGATCTCACTAGCTCGTGCATGGCTCTGCCCACCTCCTTGCTAGTTCTGCCCACTATGACTCATTTGTTCCCGTTGGAAACGGCAGGCTGTGGTCTATCTGGGTTTAGTTTAAATCTTTGTCTCTACTGTAGTCATCAGGGGTTACCAAACTTTTTTACTCAGGCCCTCCTTCCAGCATTGGGGAATATGTTTTCTCTAAATATGCGTTGTTGTATAGTTTAAAAGTAAAATACACAGCATTTCAAACAGTCAGCAATAATCTATGAATTCAGGGTTTTTGAAGTTATACCTCAGCTAAATATAAGCCTTCCACAACCATAAGACCCACTAATAATTTAATTATTTTATCAAAAATAGTTTTACTTGCTCTTTGCAATAGTCACTGATCTGGCTTTCTAGTCTGTCTATGAAAATGTCCTTTTCTGTTACAAGTTTAACTAGAACCATGATGCTCATTCACTAATAATGACTAACTTCTTGTTGCAGGCATTAGGCTATAGAAAATGAACACAGATCTCATCAAAAATCTCTCAAGCCTACATTCTCATGACTAGCCAGCTAATCTTTATATTTCAAGTTTAGGCAACTTGGATCTATCTGCTAGCTAACAAGGTTGAACAGTTTCATTGTTATGAACACACCCTTCTGTCTGTATCCAACTGTTTGAAAAGCATGACAATGCCCCTGTGCACAAAGCGAGGTACATACATACAGTGGGGCAAAAAAGTATTTAGTCAGCCACCAATTGTGCAAGTTCTCCCACTTAAAAAGATGAGAGAGGCCTGTAATTTTCATCATAGGTACACTTCAACTATGACAGACAAAATGAGAAAACAACAAAATCCAGAAAATCACATTGTAGGATTTTTAATGAATTTATTTGCAAATTATGGTGGAAAATAAGTATTGCTGTTCCATCATCTAGTGGAAAGCCTTCCCAGAAGAGTGGAGGCTGTTGTAGAAGCAAGGGGGGTGCTATTAAGGCCCATGGTTTTGGAATGAGATGTTCGACGAGCAGGTGTCCACATACCTTTCATCAACTATGTTTCTATTACTGGGAATTACAGGGTAACGTTGGTTTATACAAAACGGGTATCTTATAAATGTCTGTGTCCAGTTGCAGGTGATTCTATAAAAAGCTGAAATATATTAAATCTATATTTTGTAATCAAGTGAGAAATGCCTCTTGTGTGTAGATCTTTGTTTTGGTCACATTGTGTGACACGCGAGCAGTACATTTGGATTTAATATCTTTCAGAGTTTTCTCTGTTTTCATTATCATCGTCATTAGGTATTCTAACTCAGAGCACAACCTAGAGACTTCCTTAATATTAGAGATTACGTACCAAGACTCCTCCCCCTTTGAGCTTACCAGATGCTGCTGCTCTGTCCTGGCGACGCATAGAGAAACCAGTATATTATCCATGTCTTTGTTCAGCCACGACTCTGACAAACAGGATATTACAGTTCTTCAGGTCCCATTTGATAGTATAGTCTCGAACAGAGCTTGTCTAGTTTCTTCTCCAGTGATTGTCTCCAAAAGAACAGAGGGCAGAGGCGGTTTATGTATTCACCGATTTTAGTTTCGTTAGTGCAAGGTCGACGTGTGGGCACCCTGTCTCGTTCTCTCCCGAGTTTCCGGCATATTCTGTCCTGGTCCAGTGTGAGCCGTATGTCCTGAGCCTCTGACTCGTTGAAGTAGAAATCTTTGTGTTAGTTAGTGATCACTGTTCTGATGTCCAGAAGCTCTTTTGGGTCATAAGAAACCATTGGGATAACCATAGTTAATATCAGAGCAACAAAACAAACAAAAAAACCTCACAAAATAGCAGAATTGATCCGGAGGCCGTAAAATGGCTTCAATCCGTTGCAGCACCATTCTACTGCAGGTTAGTTGAAACATCTATGGCGGCATTTAGTATAAGCTAACATAGCGATGGGCAACTTTGATGGGGAGGGGACACATAACTCATGAGGCGCCTCAGTGGCTCGGGGTCTACGTACCCACATCCATACCCACATATGCAGTTATTCCCCTGTGAAAGAAACATCTGTCTACTTTTGTCTCATGTCACTGACTGGATCACAAAATCCTACTTCACCTCACCGGCAGCAGTGGCGTCCTTCCTAGTCACTCTGCCACACATTCTATAAGCTTCCGGAACAACTCCCCAGTTGTTGTGTAGAAAACCAAGGTTGCACAGACGTGTAAAATCGATTCCTTGAGAATTTTAATGGCTGTTGAATTCTTTATTCCACTCACACACAGTAACGTCTGTTTATTACTGAAAAGATACGTCCACCTTGAGTTTTTTTTCTTGCCATGTAAACTGCAATGTCCTTCTGCTCTCTCGAAGGCCGGGCGAAGGGTTTGCAGATGAAATGGAAATAAAGAGCAAATATTTTCATATGGCGTTTGAGGCACGCTTCGGCGGTGAGTTCTCCAGCAACTCCATCTATTAGTGTAGAGATTCACAAACCTCTGCTTTTAGAACCTTGTCTATCTACATGACTCACTGAAATCACTATGGCGACAAATGTGAGAATACATTCTCCAATGTGGATGAAAAGTAGGGAATATATAGATGGCTGAAGGTAGGGTGCAGGGTCATGGTAATTAGATTCCAAACCGACTGAAACGGGGAGAAACTACCTGATCTTAAGGCTACATTTACACAGGCAGGCAATTCTGATCTTTTTCCCAATTATTGGCAAAATAGCTTTCCTCCTGCTATACCATGGCGCTACCCTACAGAGTGCTGAGGCTACTGTAGACCTTCACTGGGGGGAAAAAGTGTAGTATAATCAATTATTTGGTGACGTGACTATATTTAGTATAGTTTTTTCTTAAAAGGATCACTTTTATGTTTTACAATTTTTGTTTTTATGAAATTTACTGAGGACGGTCCTCCCCTTCCTCTCCTTCCTCCCCTTCCTCTCCCTTCCTCCCCTTTCCTCCCCCTTCCTCCCCTTCCTCTCCCTTCCTCTCCTTCCTCTCCCTTCCTCCCCTTCCTCTCCTTTCCTCCCCCTTCCTCCCCTTCCTCCCCTTCCTCTCCTTCCTCTCCTTCCTCCCCTTCCTCCTCCTCCTCCTCGTAGCCTCCATTGGTATATCATATATTTCTCCCTCCCCTTCCTCCTCCTCCTCGTAGCCTCCATTGGTATATCATATATTTCTCACGCTGTAATAGTATTAATGGAGCCACTACACCCGCAGTAGGCTGTAGTTAGTGTGGTTTTGATGTTCCAGCGGAGCGCTCCATTTGCAGTGAGTAGGCCTTCATCAAGTAGCCTATGCCTTGCGCTGGAATGTTTTTTTGTAGGATATTGGCCAACATTTTACTGATAGCCATGTGTAGGCTAATTTGATTAATCTATTGAGCAGCAATATCATATTTAGAGTTCGCAATCTAGTTTTGAGTTCTCACTTCCTCATTTGGTGAATAATATAACAAAGAGGTCGGCAAGTTCTCTGAAAAAAAATTATAATTAATGTTAGCCTAATTCTGCATCCTGTTTTGACAGGTTGCACATCAAAATATCAATTATGCATTTCCTGGATATGTTGAATGAGCTATCTTACTTTAATCATAGACTATATCATCTCAGTTGTTTTACTTGGCACTGGAAAAAAATAGTCTAGAGCCTTGTTGACAATAGAAAGTAACTAACTGTACATTAAACATTTTATTATTGTTGTATTTGTTGTTGTCGAGCAAAATGGGTTACATTTATCACGATATAGCTTTTTGTCCATATCACCCAGCCAGCACACCCAAAAATAATTTGTTAATTTATTGTGGATTTGTCGTTATTGGAAAAATGGGTCAATTTATCACACTATGGATTTTTTAATTGTATATACTGGCCATCACTAGGGCAGAGGGCTTCATTGTTGATGAGCAAGGCACACAGCACAGCCACCCTCCAATCTGTAGAGAGGAGAGGGAAAGGAGAGAGAGTGTGTGTGCATCAGTGTTGATGTGAGCAGAACAGATCAGACAGCCCTCCCTCCAAGGCTGCAGAGAGGAGAGGGAAAGAGAGGTGTGCCTCTGGCTGAAGCCGTAACGGTCTGTTCTGAGGGCGTCTCATCTATCCTCTCCTCTGCTTACGAGCTACCTTCTCTATATAAGTACTCATGCATTCAGAAACACGAAGTCGCCTGTTTGAGTTCCTAGCACATGGATTGGTGAGTGATTTGGTTGTGTGTTGTGGATGATTTATTTGCTATTGTTTTTTATTAGGATTTTTTGCTGTAGCATTTCCAGGGTATTTCACCTATAGCCTTATACCTGAAATATATTTTATTGGTTAGTGAAAATATACATTTTGTTTCTTATTTAAGGCTTTGCAAACTACATAATTTTAAGATGACTATTATATATATTTTTATTGTGAATGTAAAATAAGGTGGCCTGATTCAATATAAGGTTGTTGTAATTCAATCTGTATTTTGTTTTGTCATATTGTCCTTGAATGATTGTTCAATTTAGTTCTGATCTACATTAAATTTCAGAGCATTTCTACCTGTATTTCAACACACGGATTTTTTTCCACTTGTTGCTGCTCAACAATGTTGCCTGTATGCTCAACAATGTTTCCTGTATGCTCAACAATGTTTCCTGTATGCTCAACAATGTTTCTTGAATGCATATCCTTTTCATGAGTCTTTTAGTTATTCATAAATAATGATGAGGAATTTAATAGAGTTTTCATGCCATTGAAACTGCCTCTATCCAGAGAATCACCTTGTTTGTACGATTCCTTCCACTACCATCCTCACCAAGCCACATCCTTGACCCCTGACTGGTATGGTACGGAACAGAACTTATCTGCAGTGGTTTCCTCAAGTGAGTAGAGTAGCCAGCCAAATAGAATAAGTAGCCAGCCAAATAGAATAAGTAGCCAGCCAGGCGCTCCCCGGCCGAAGAAGCTCTATTTTGGTGGCATCTGGCACATTCTAATGCCTTGATTCCATCTTAAATACACAGTGAAATTATTGAATACTTTATGGAGTTTACCTCCCAGATTGGAATAATTTGTTGTGGTATTGTGAAGAAAGACAATACTTTACAATTTAAATAACTGAAAATGTATGAATTCAGTGTGTTTTTAGAAACCTTTTTTTTAAACAATTAACTTGTCTTCTCTTGAGATTGTAAAGTTGCATTTACAATTTTACTGCAAGATATCAATTGCCACAAATTATGTATTTTATTAAAACCGACACATTATCTTAAAAATACATTTAGAGGTTTTGTTTTTCCAGGTTTCATATTTTTGCTCTCAAAATAAAGCTTTTTTTTTTTTTAAATAAAAAAACAACAATTGTGATGTAAGTCCACAGCAATGCTTAAACCACACCAGGAGACCACCGCTTTTGAGGTCTGAAAAATCTGAGATGTTGATTTATTTTGTTGGTGTATATAAAAATGTATTATTTAACCTTTATTTGAGTAGGCAAGTCAGATAAGAACAAATTATTATTTACAATGATGGCCTACCAGGGATCAGTGGGTTAACTGTCTTGTTCAGGGGCAGAGAGACAGATTTTTACCTTGTCTGCTCGGGGATTCAATCCAGCAACCTTTCGGTTACTGGCCCAACGCTCTTACCACTAGGCTACCCCAAAATGTACCCTTTAATTCCAGTGGACACCTAGCAAGAGGCTGTTGTTTAGCAGTGGTTTTGTAGCACACGTAATCATAGAGTTTACAAAACAAATACACACTGGATTGATAAAAATAATCTTATCATTCTGGCAGGTAATTGTAGGCTACTTTGTATTTAACATTTATTTGAGAATGTTTTTGGGGAAAGCCTTCAGTTTGCATTAGCATCACCGCTAACGGCTACATAAAGTGGTAGACATGCGCCGCACACACGAAGGGGCATTCTTGTTGCCTCTTCAGAAAGTGGCAGGAAATACATCACTGACGCATTCTGTTCATGTCTTTATGATAAACTTGGACACATTTTTATAAACGTCCAGTACATTTAGTTGATTCCCTACTAAGTTCAATACCTTTTTTGAATATTGTTGAATTCTGTTTTAATGCCTGGATTTTGTGAATGTCCTAATTATCATATTTGGACCAGAATGAGTCTCTAAATGCAGCCACTGACTGATGAGTCACTCACTTTAGCGTCACTGTCTGGCAAGCCCCGACATCCTAAGAAAGGAAACCAAAGAAATCCTCTGGTTCACTTGTCCCGATGGACATATAATCACATTGCATAATTATGAACGTCAAAGACATATAGAAGACCAACGTTGTCAGTTCAACACCTTTTATAAACTAGTTAACCCTTGCTGTTCGGTTGTCAATAAAAGGCTGGCCATGCGAAACACGCACAATTAAATTCAACGTATGTGCCAGAAAAATAATTAGGCTCAAAACTCAGACGCACTGGTAGGATTTTCAAACTTTTGCCTGCCGACAGTACCTCTAAACAGTGTCGACAGTCAATATCTTGTGTTCACACAGCAAAGATCTTGGAAGTCGTCAGCCACTCAGCCGTGTTAAAATACTCCAAACCAGAAGGTGGCAGCAGCGTTGTTTGGTAATGCATATCCTGTGCGTATTGCTTATGGTCTAGACTCCAAGCTGTCTGCACTGATGTTGCTATTGTTATAGAAATCCCTTGTTACTAGCCAGATGGCCACAGCTAGATAACTACCTAGCAAGATAACGAAGAAACAATTTAATTCACTCCATGATCCCATACTGCCAGTGCCAGCCCATATCCAAATGTTTAGCTAGCTCGCTAAGGACATTGTGCTAACACAGGCAGCTGTTTCATGGAAACTAGCTAGTCAATACTAGCTACAGTTGTTAGCCAGCTTGGAGGAAGTATTTAGTGTTGTGTGCATTGCGTCTGTGCACTTAGCTAGCTACCATCCCATAGCCTATATATGAAGTGTGACTGGCTCATCTGTGGATGTACAGAGAAAATACCCTCTTCCTCTTTTTGGGGGGGCTCCCCCAAAAGTAAAAACTCAACAGACACCATGAAAGCTTAAACCAAGTTTATTCTTCCCAGAGGATCAATACAGCTGCATTAGACAAAGTGATTACAGGCCATAAACTTTTATTTCTCCCTTAACGTGACCTGATCTGATGCTCGCTTTGTGACTGACAGGTGACTATCCTATCAATAGATTGCTATAAGATGCATATCGTTCATTCTAGCGGAAAATTTAAATTTAAAAGTAGCCGGCTGAAAACACAAATGGAAAACACGATCTGTTGTTGAACACATTCGGTAGACTGCATCAAAAGGAGAATGTTTAGTCTAAGGCAGAAGTAACACCTGCAAAGATGAATATACCAGTAGATGATAGAACATTATAAAATAAAACATTTTGTTCCTCAAATCTCAACCATCAGTAGCACCTTCTCTCCTCCTCTTCCTTATTTTTCTCTCCCACAAACAACCACAACCTCTTTAGTTCTCCCTTTTCTCCTCCTCTTTACATCTCTTTTATCCTTTTCTGCTCTTTTCTCCTATCAAACACCATCTTTTCCTCTCCTCCAGACTAACCCCTCCCTATTTCTTCTCTCCTCCAGACTAACCCCTCCCTATTTCTTCTCTCCTCCAGACTAACCCCTCCCTATTTCTTCTCTCCTCCAGACTAACCCCTCCCTATTTCTTCTCTCCTCCAGACTCTAACCCCTCCCTATTTCTTCTCTCCTCCAGACTCTAACCCCTCCCTATTTCTTCTCTCCTCCAGACTCTAACCCCTCCCTATTTCTTCTCTCCTCCAGACTCTAACCCCTCCCTATTTCTTCTCTCCTCCAGACTCTAACCCCTCCCTATTTCTTCTCTCCTCCAGACTCTAACCCCTCCCTATTTCTTCTCTCCTCCAGACTCTAACCCCTCCCTATTTCTTCTCTCCTCCAGACTCTAACCCCTCCCTATTTCTTCTCTCCTCCAGACTTTAACGCCTCCCTATTTCTTCTCTCCTCCAGACTCTAACCCCTCCCTCCCTATTTCTTCTCTCCTCCAGACTCTAACCCCTCCCTCCCTATTTCTTCTCTCCTCCAGACTCTAACCCCTCCCTCCCTGTATCTTCTCTCTCTCCTCCAGACTCTAACCCCTCCCTCCCTGTATCTTCTCTCTCTCCTCCAGACTCTAACCCCTCCCTCCCTGTATCTTCTCTCTCTCCTCCAGACTCTAACCCCTCCCTCCCTGTCTCTTCTCTCTCTCCTCCAGACTCTAACCTCTCCCTCCCTGTCTCTTCTCTCCCCCCTCCAGAGACCAGGTGGGATGCCACCCTCCAGCCGTATGACACCACAGGGTCCGCCCATGGGGCCTCCAGGCTACGGCTCCAGCCCCGTGTCCCGACCAGGAATGCCTGGCGTCATGGATCCCTCCCGTAAGAGGCCTGCCCCTCAGCAGGTCCAGCAACAGCGCAACCAACAGTAAGATCTGACTAGCCATCGGTATTTGTTATTTTAGGCTTGAATGGATTTACTTCAACAGTAATATTTTACATTGCTACCAGGAGATGAGGGACATGAAAATTATTATTAGTTTACTTTGATTATTTGTCCTCATTCAGAGTTGACTGTATCTTTGTGTGTGTATATAGTGCGTACAGGCCTTTTCGGTCCTTATAAACTCCCACTGTATTGTTTTGTTCAATTGCAGTACCAAGAAGAAGAAGATGGCGGATAAGATTTTACCTCAGAGGATCCGGGAGCTGGTGCCAGAGTCTCAGGCCTACATGGACCTGCTGGCGTTTGAGAGGAAGCTGGATCAGACCATCATGAGGAAACGTCTGGACATCCAGGAGGCACTCAAGAGACCCATTAAGGTAACAAATATGGAGTTATGTCCTCACTTGGGCCAAGGCCTGTATACATAAAGCTTTTCAAATCAAATTGTATTTGTCACATGCGCCGAATACAACCGGTGTAGCCCTTAACCGACGATGCAGTTTTAAGAAAAATAAGTCTCAAGTAAAAAAAAAAATAGAAATTTAAAAGTAAAAAATAATTAAAGTGCAGCAGTAAAATAACAATAGCAAGGTTATAAACAGGGTGTACCGGTAGAGACTCAATGTGGAGACTATATACAGGAGGTACCGGTAGAGACTCAATGTGGAGACTATATACGGGAGGTACCGGTAGAGACTCAATGTGTAGACTATATACAGGGGGTACCGGTAGAGACTCAATGTGGAGACTATATACGGGGGGTACCGGTAGAGACTCGATGTGGAGACTATATACGGGAGGTACCGGTAGAGACTCAATGTGGAGACTATATACAGGGTGTACCGGTAGAGACTCAATGTGGAGACTATATACAGGGTGTACTGGTAGAGACTCAATGTGGAGACTATATACAGGGTGTACCGGTAGAGACTCAATGTGGAGACTATATACAGGGTGTACCGGTAGAGACTCAATGTGGAGACTATATACAGGGTGTACCGGTAGAGACTCAATGTGGAGACTATATACAGGGTGTACCGGTAGAGACTCAATGTGGAGACTATATACAGGGTGTACCGGTAGAGACTCAATGTGGAGACTATATACAGGGTGTACTGGTAGAGACTCAATGTGGAGACTATATACAGGGTGTACCGGTAGAGACTCAATGTGCAGGGGCACCGGTTAGCCGAGGTAATATGTACATGTAGGTAGAGTTAATAATTAAAGTGTCTATTCATAGATAATAAACAGAGTAAAGTATAGCACAGTGCTGATCTAGGATCATTGCCGTTTAGATCCTAATGAATAACATTAGATGGACAGGGATGATTTTATAGGCTACAATTCAGGCCCAGGATCTTTTCCTGACCGACAAGGTGGCCAGACCAGGAAAACTCAGGGCCTGAGTTGTAGCCTATAAAATGGGGCGTGGAGTTTTCCCTGGTCATCACGTCCCATGTTTTGCTCTGAAGGTAATACACATTTGGATAGTGAAATTCAACTTGACTGGGCTTCTTGTGTTTCAGCAAAAGCGAAAGCTTCGTATCTTCATATCCAACACCTTCAACCCTGCCAAGCCCGACGCAGAAGACGGAGAGGGCACTGTTGCATCATGGGAGCTGCGTGTCGAAGGGCGTCTGCTTGAAGATGTAAGACTAATTAGTAGCCATATGTTTGTGTGTGTTGAGGGTGTGTGTCTGTGTGTTGACAGATAGTGTCTTGTGTGTGTTTTATAATTTGGTGAAATGTCTGAAAATGGTTTTCTTTCTCAGACTGCTGTGTCCAAGTATGAAGCCACCAAGCAGAAGAGAAAGTTCTCTTCCTTCTTCAAGTCTCTGGTCATCGAGTTGGACAAGGACCTCTATGGGCCTGACAATCACTTGGTCGAGGTAAGAAGATGTGGTTTAATGTTCGGATATAAAAATGCATGATTTAGATCTGTTTTCATGAATAGGCTGGGATTACCACCAGACTGGGATTACCACCAGACTGGGATTACCACCAGACTGGGATCAATATTAGCAACTGCCACTCTTCTCAACCATTTTCTCCATAGTAAACTCTAATGATATTCTGTTGTAAAGAAACTAAAAAGACAAATCAAATTTATTTTCTATTGTTATAGTGGCACAGGACTGCGACCACTCAGGAGACAGACGGGTTCCAGGTGAAGAGGCCAGGGGATGTGGGCGTACGCTGCACTGTCCTGCTCATGCTGGACTACCAGGTAAACACACCGCTAATTACAACCTGCTAAAGTTTAAAACTATTTGGTTGTAATATCAGCACTTGTTGAAAATTGTAGTCAGAATTACAAATGTCCAATTATTCCATGCAAAACAATTGCTCACATTTATCTCTATCTGAGTTATACAACTAGTAACTGTTTATCTCTGTTATACAGCTAGTAACTGTTTATCTCTGTTATACAGCTAGTAACTGTTTAGCTCTGTTATACAGCTAGTAACTGTTTGGCTCTGTTATACAGATAGTAACTGTTTGGCTCTGTTATACAGATAGTAACTGTTTGGCTCTGTTATACAGATAGTAACTGTTTGGCTCTGTCATCAGAGATATACAGCAGGTAAAGGCATGCTTTTCATGATCAGTAAAGCATCTGATGATCATGTAATTTCAGATACGTTAGGGTAGCCAAACTGTTTGGCATGGTAGATAGCTAGGCTTTTTGGAAAGAGCTTGACATCGGCAACTAGCCTATTTTTATTCAGAACTAGTCCGGGTAAACGCCAGTCATCAGCACTATAGATGGCAAGAAATCTAGTTTATTCCCTGGAAGTTAGCTTGTCGACTAGCATTATTGACCTGATCTGTTGTTGGCTTGTCCACTAGCATTACTGACCCGATCTGTTGTTAGCTTGTCCACTAGCATTACTGACCCGATCTGTTGTTAGCTTGTCCACTAGCATTACTGACCCGATCTGTTGTTAGCTTGTCCACTAGCATTACTGACCCGATCTGTTGTTAGCTTGTCCACTAGCATTACTGACCTGATCTGTTGTTAGCTTGTCCACTAGCATTACTGACCTGATCTGTTGTTAGCTTGTCGACTAGCATTACTGACCTGATCTGTTGTTAGCTTGTCCACTAGCATTATTGACCTGATCTGTTGTTAGCTTGTCGACTAGCATTACTGACCCGATCTGTTGTTAGCTTGTCCACTAGCATTACTGACCTGATCTGTTGTTAGCTTGTCCACTAGCATTACTGACCTGATCTGTTGTTAGTTTGTCCACAAGCATTATTGACCTGATCTGTTGTTCGCTAACTAGCTAGCCAATTTTACGTGGTCCGTCAATCAACGTAGCCTATCATGTCTGTCAGCAGCAATCGTGATTAAACGCTCTGTTGTTAGCTTATCCACTAGCATTACTGACCTGATCTGTTGTTCGCTAACTAGCTAGCCAATTTTACGTGGTCCATCCATCGTCTGTCAGTAGCAATCGTGATTAGACGCTCTTAAAAAAGGGGATAATGTTGTAAGCTAGCTATGTTGGTAGGATAAAAAAAAAAGGACATCACTTGCCAACAGTAGACTAGCCAACATGGGCATATGTGTCCTTATGCTGCTTGACAGGCAGAGACGAACAAGGATGGAACATTGTCCTTAACTACTTGTCGGGTATAGTACACAATGTTATATTTGTAGTTCTGTGCTCTTCTCTTTGTGACGTTTTATTGATAACGACCTATATCTACGACCTATATCAACATCTCTCCCAAATACATGCTTGTCATTTGCGTCTTCAGTCTGATGGTGTAATGCCACTGCTAATTTCACTTCTCTCTCCCCAGCCCCCTCAGTTCAAGCTGGACCCTCGCCTGGCCCGTATGTTGGGGATCCACACCCAGACCAGGCCGGTCATCATCCAGGCACTCTGGCAGTATGTTAAGACCCACAAGCTGCAGGACCCCCACGAGAGAGAGTTCATCAACTGTGACAAGTACCTGCAGCAGGTCAGAGTTCATCAACTGTGACAAGTACCTGCAGCAGGTCAGAGTTCATCAACTGTGACAAGTGCCTGCAGCAGGTCAGAGTTCATCAACTGACAGGTACAGGCAGCAGGTCAGAGTTCATCAACTGACAAGTACTTGCAGCAGGTCAGAGAACAGCAATTCTCCTCTTTGTTCACAGCTGGTTGGAAGATATAAGCCTTTCTTGGGGAAAATAGAACCGGTGTCTTTTCTCCACGTTGGTATCTGTAATGTTGAGGATTTGTTATATAACCTGATGGACCGTATGTTAGTAACGGGATTTTGCAATTTCATCATCATATGTTGTCCTTAGCCCAAACACACCACAGACCTCTGACATATGATCTTTATTAACTGTCCATAGCCGAAACGTAAAAAGCACAATATTGAAATCCTTGCATGTCCAGTTCTTGAGTAAATGAATGAAGTTGTTTTTATCTATGTTGTTCTAGATCTTTGAGACTCAGCGTATGAAGTTCTCTGAGA
Source organism: Oncorhynchus tshawytscha (assembly GCF_018296145.1). Classification (NCBI taxonomy): domain Eukaryota; kingdom Metazoa; phylum Chordata; class Actinopteri; order Salmoniformes; family Salmonidae; genus Oncorhynchus; species Oncorhynchus tshawytscha. Next base: position 66,819,366 of record NC_056435.1, read on the forward strand.
TCCCACAACGCCTCCATGCTCTCCTGATGCCTCCAGAACCTATCATCATTAACCATGTCATCAGGTAGGACTAACCCTAATCGTCTTTACTAACTAATCGTCTTTACTAACCATGTCATCAGGTAGGACGAACCCTAATCGTCTTTACTAACCATGTCATCAGGTAGGACGAACCCTAATCGTCTTTACTAACCATGTCACCGGGTAGGACGAACCCTAATCGTCTTTACTAACCATGTCACCAGGTAGGACGAACCCTAATCGTCTTTACTAACCATGTCATCAGGTAGGACGAACCCTAATCGTCTTTACTAACCATGTCATCAGGTAGGACGAACCCTTACATCCAGCAACAACACCTCACTATGTCCTCCTGGCCTCTAGGGTCAACACCTCACTATGTCATCACTTGGGTCAAGAGTTGTTCCGTGGTCAGGAAGAACTCCTGGCCTTTTTTGTAAGACAATGCTCAGATGATCAGATCTCACAATGCCTACAGAAGTGTTCAAATGTCTCAGGAACCACGTTAATATGATAGAGAACTCTCCTGAGATGTGCAGCGTGACTGCAAGAAATGACCATCTGGAACGAACCCATAGTGTAAGATTAGACTCTGCGTGATCTAACTCCTCTCTGTGTGTCTACAGTGTGGATCCCAACGACCAGAAGAAGACAGCCTGCTATGACATCGATGTGGAGGTGGACGACACTCTAAAGACCCAGATGAACTCCTTCCTCCTATCCACCGCCAGCCAGCAGGAGATAGCTGGCCTGGACAACAAGGTATGTATGGAGCCCATGCTATAGTTGAACTTTACATGGGTCCATTAATTTTCAAGGGATGGAATCAAGCCTACAACATCTTATGGTGAGCTATTCTGAGGCTGCGAACAGATGTTTTCCACACACCTTTTGTCTCCTATTTATTGTACAGCCTGGAGTGAAAAATAGAGGCGCTATAAAAAAAAAAAAATTCATTGCGTTGATTGATTGATACTAACTACAGTCAGCAGGGACTGGGAGCAGGCGGGGGCCGGGAGCAGGCGGGGGCCGGGAGCAGGCAGGGACCGACTACAGAGAAACTCACTGAACCAGATATAAAAAGAGAAATAGACAGCCCACCTACCTCTTCTCTAGAAAGACAGTCCTCCTCCCTCTTCTCCAGAAATAGACAGCCCTCCTACCTCTTCTCCAGAAATAGACAGCCCTCCTACCTCTTCTCCAGAAATAGACAGTCCTCCTCCCTCTTTTCCAGAAATAGATTGCCCTCCTCCCTCTTCTCCAGAAATAGACAGCCCTCCTACCTCTTCTCCAGAAATAGACAGCACTCCTACCTCTTCTCCGGAAATAGACAGCACTCCTCCCTCTTCTCCAGAAATAGACAGCACTCCTACCTCTTCTCCGGAAATAGACAGCACTCCTACCTCTTCTCCGGAAATAGACAGCCCTCCTACCTCTTCTCCGGAAATAGACAGCCCTCCTACCTCTTCTCCGGAAATAGACAGCCCTCCTACCTCTTCTCCGGAAATAGACAGCCCTCCTACCTCTTCTCCGGAAATAGACAGCCCTCCACCCTCTTCTCCGGAAATAGACAGCCCTCCACCCTCCTCTCCGGAAATAGACAGCCCTCCACCCTCCTCTCCGGAAATAGACAGCCCTCCACCCTCCTCTCCGGAAATAGACAGCCCTCCACCCTCCTCTCCGGAAATAGACAGCCCTCCACCCTCCTCTCCGGAAATAGACAGCCCTCCACCCTCCTCTCCGGAAATAGACAGCCCTCCACCCTCCTCTCCGGAAATAGACAGCCCTCCACCCTCCTCTCCGGAAATAGACAGCCCTCCACCCTCCTCTCCGGAAATAGACAGCCCTCCACCCTCCTCTCCGGAAATAGACAGCCCTCCACCCTCCTCTCCGGAAATAGACAGCCCTCCACCCTCCTCTCCGGAAATAGACAGCCCTCCACCCTCCTCTCCGGAAATAGACAGCCCTCCACCCTCCTCTCCGGAAATAGACAGCCCTCCACCCTCCTCTCCGGAAATAGACAGCCCTCCACCCTCCTCTCCGGAAATAGACAGCCCTCCACCCTCCTCTCCGGAAATAGACAGCCCTCCACCCTCCTCTCCGGAAATAGACAGCCCTCCACCCTCCTCTCCGGAAATAGACAGCCCTCCACCCTCCTCTCCGGAAATAGACAGCCCTCCACCCTCCTCTCCGGAAATAGACAGCCCTCCACCCTCCTCTCCGGAAATAGACAGCCCTCCACCCTCCTCTCCGGACAGCCCTCCACCCTCTCCCGGAAATAGACAGCCCTCCACCCTCCTCTCCGGAAATAGACAGCCCTCCACCCTCCTCTCCGGAAATAGACAGCCCTCCACCCTCCTCTCCGGAAATAGACAGCCCTCCACCCTCCTCTCCGGAAATAGACAGCCCTCCACCCTCCTCTCCGGACCCCTCCACCCTCCTCCCGGAAATAGACAGCCCTCCACCCTCCTCTCCGGAAATAGACCCCTCCTCCTCTCCGGAAATAGACAGCCCTCCTACCTCCTCTCCGGAAATAGACAGCCCTCCTACCTCCTCTCCGGAAATAGACAGCCCTCCTACCTCCTCTCCGGAAATAGACAGCCCTCCCACCTCCTCTCCGGAAATAGACAGCCCTCCACCCTCCTCTCCGGAAATAGACAGCCCTCCTCTCCGGAAATAGACAGCCCTCCCACCTCCTCTCCGGAAATAGACAGCCCTCCCACCTCTCCAGCAGCAGTACACCTACTTCAAGTTCAGAATGTTAATACAGACAAAGAAGAAGACCCCACAGGAAAGAGTTTCTGAGAGACACACCCTGTCAGTAGCATTGGCTGCATGTCTTATCCCTGTGATTGCAGAGAGCTGAGGTATCTAGTGCAGACTAAGGTCAGAGAGACCTCCATTAGACAGTAGTGTATCCAGTAGTGTTTAAAACAGACAGCATGGTGCATTCAACATGTCAATACTTCTCACAAATACACAAGTAGTGATGAAGTCAATCTCTCCTCTACTTTGAGCCATGAGAGATTGACATGCATATTATTAATGTTAGCTCCCTGTGTACATTTAAGGGCCAGTTGTGCTGTCCTGTTCTGGGCCAATTGTTATTCGACAAGCTGCTGTGACAAAGGCCAATTAAGCACAACAGAGATGAGACCTTCTCTACTGAGGGAGGAGCTAACGTGATGTCCTACTACAGGGCCAACAGACTGGTTCAATCTGGTTCATGTTACTGAAGTATGGGAGGAGCTAACATGATGTCCTACTACAGGGCCAACAGACTGGTTCAATCTGGTTCATGTTACTGAAGTATGGGAGGAGCTAACATGATGTCCTACTACAGGGCCAACAGACTGGTTCAATCTGGTTCATGTTACTGAAGTATGGGAGGAGCTAACATGATGTCCTACTACAGGGCCAACAGACTGGTTCAATCTGGTTCATGTTACTGAAGTATGGGAGGAGCTAACATGATGTCCTACTACAGGGCCAACAGACTGGTTCAATCTGGTTCATGTTACTGAAGTATGGGAGGAGCTAACATGATGTCCTACTACAGGGCCAACAGACTGGTTCAATCTGGTTCATGTTACTGAAGTATGGGAGGAGCTAACATGATGTCCTACTACAGGGCCAACAGACTGGTTCAATCTGGTTCATGTTACTTAAGTATGGATTCATTTGCATTGTTGTCTGGTCTAATAAACAACAAAGAAAAGTGACTCTACTTCATCCATCTTGGTTTGGACATCCATCTTGGTTTGGACATCCATCTTGCTGTTTCTTCCTCTTCAGATCCGTCAGATCATTTAGACAATAGTTTATTCAGATGTTGAACTAGGATTGACCCTCCATCTCTCTCTTCTTCCCCTGTAGATCCATGAGACCATAGAGACGATCAACCAGCTGAAGACCCAGAGAGAGTTCATGTTGAGCTTCGCCAGAGACCCCCAGGGCTTCATCAACGACTGGCTGCAATCACAGTGCAGGGATCTCAAGGTAAACACACAGGGAAACACCACTATGGAGCATTGTTCAGTAGAGAGAAAACATTCTGGCTGCAGTCACGGTGCAGGGATCTCAAGGTAAACACTGCTCTTGTGCTTCATGTGGGTCGTAGTTCAGTAGGGAGAAAACAGGGAGTGAAACAGCGAAGTACTTCAGGGCTTTATCAATGACTGGCTGTATTTGTATTTAACAAGGATCCCCATTAGCAGCAGCTACTCTTCCTGGGGTCCTGCAACATTAAGGCAGTTATATACCATTTAAAACATTATATGACAGAACAGATTTCACAACACACTAAGTGTGTGCCCTCAGGCCCCTACTCTACTACCACACATCTACAACACACTAAGTGTGTGCCCTCAGGCCCCTACTCTACTACCACACATCTACAACACACTAAGTGTGTGCCCTCAGGCCCCTACTCTACTACCACACATCTGCAACACAAAATCCATGTGTACATGTGTGTATATGTTATCGTGCGTGTGTCTCTTCACAGGGGCCCTGTTCCATAAGGTTTATTTTTTTAAATCTCATTTTACTGTTTGCACCTGATGTGGAATAGAGTTCCATGTAGTCATGGCTCTATGTAGTACTGTGGAATAGAGTTCCATGTAGTCATGGCTCTATGTAGTACTGTGGAATAGAGTTCCATGTAGTCATGGCTCTATGTAGTACTGTGGAATAGAGTTCCATGTAGTCATGGCTCTATGTAGTACTGTGGAATAGAGTTCCATGTAGTCATGGCTCTATGTAGTACTGTGCGCCTCCCATAGTCTACTCTGGACTTGGGGATTGTGAAGAGACCTGTGGTGGAATGTCTTGTGGGGTTATGAATGGGTGTGCTAGTAGTTTAAACAGACAGCTCGGTACATTCAGCATGTCAACACTTCTTCCAAAAACAGGTAGTGATGAAGTCACTCTCTCCTCTACTTTGAGCCATGAGAGATTGACATGCATATTATTAATGTTAGCTCCCTGTGTACATTTAAGGGCCAGTTGTGCTGTCCTGTTCTGAGCCAATTGTAATTTTCCTAAGTCCCTCTTTGAGGCACCTGACCACACTACTGAACATTCGTCTAGGTGTGACAAAACTAGGGCCTGTAGGACCTGCCTTGTTGATAGTGTTGTTAAAGAAGGTAGAAACTAGGGCCTGTAGGACCTGCCTTGTTGATAGTGTTGTTAAGAAGGTAGAAACTAGGTCCTGTAGGACCTGCCTTGTTGATAGTGTTGTTAAGAAGGTAGAAACTAGGGCCTGTAGGACCTGCCTTGTTGATAGCTTTGATAGCGCTTTATTAAGGACAGACTTCTCCCCATTGTATCAATATGTTTTGACCATGACAGTTTTACAGTCCAGGGTTACTCCAAGCAAACTTGCTCAATTTCCACATTATTCATCACAATATTTAGTTGAGGTTTAGTGAGTGAGTGATTTGTCCCAAATGCAATGCTTTTAGTTGATGAAATATTTAGGACTAACTTAATTGGATACAGTCACAGTTCAGGGGCTGTAGGGTAAACTAACAGGGAAACACCACTATGGGGCATAGTTCAGTAGGGAGAAAACTGTGGAAACGGGGAGGTACTCCAGGGCTTCATCAATCACTGGCTGCGATCACAGTACAGGGACCTCAAGGTAAACTACTAAACTTAAGAGAACTGGTGCCGAGGAAAGATTCTACTTCAGATAAAGAAATGAGGGGAGCAGTAATATTATATTTTCTTTACTGCAAGGTAAACAAACGCACGGGGAAACCACAGCTCTCTAGTGCTGCTCAGTTACTGATTACCCTTTACATAATAACCCCACAAAGTATTTGGGTCATGTTCATTAAGAAGATAATACATTGAAATTAAGTGAAACTGGGAGACACTACTTGAAATTCTGCCCAATACATACAAATTGCCGTTTTCTTTTGCAAAACATTTTGATGTGTGTCTTACTGAACATGACCCTCTCCATGTGTTGTCATGGATTTGGTTAGCCATTAGCACTAGCTGCCGTGGATGTAGGTTAGCCATTAGCACTAGCTGCCGTGGATGTAGGTTAGCCATTAGCACTAGCTGCCGTGGATGTAGGTTAGCCATTAGCACTAGCTAGCTGCCGTGCATGTATGTTAGCCATTAGCACTAGCTAGCTGCCATGGATGTATGTTTGCCATTAGCACAAGCTAACTGTGTAGTGTTTGTTCAGATGGTTCTTGGACCAAACACCAGACTGACTGGACCGTCAATGACAACCGAGGGGTGATTCAAGCCGAGTCCAGTCCAAAGTTCATAGCTGTTGTTTTCTTCCTCCACCTGAACATTCAGCCTTCCGCATGGTTGCCTGGTGCCCAGTAACCTTGTAGTTTGTAGTCCTGAATTAAGATGTGTTATCTTAAAACAGAGATGGTCCCAGAGGTCTCTCTTTAACGACACAGGGATAAGGTTGGTAGGCCTGAGGATTTTTATCTGTATGAAAAAATAAATATAGATAACATGCATGGTGCATAGAACAACAAACTACACATTATACCTGTAGGCTTTATTGAAGGAAGTTTTAAGTTTCTTATGTATATGATGATACATTTTTACAGACTATGACTGATGTGGTTGCGAACCCAGAAGAGGAGAGGAGAGCAGAGTTCTATTTCCAACCCTGGGCCCAGGAGGCCGTGTGTCGTTACTTCTACTCCAAGGTAAAATGATCACCTCTCACCATTCTGTACCGTGTTGTGTGTGTGTTGTGTGTGTGGTCTGTTATTGTGTGTGTGTATGCGTACCGTGGTGTGTGTGTGCGTACCGTGGTGTGCGTACCGTGGTGTGTGTGTGTGTGCGTACCGTGGTGTGCGCACCGTGGTGTGTGTGTGCGCACCGTGGTGTGTGTGTGTGCACCGTGGTGTGTGTGTGCGGTGCGTGTGTACCGTGGTGTGTGTGTGCGCACCGTGTGTGTGTGTGTGCGCACCCTGGTGTGTGCGTACCATGGTGTGTGTGTACCTGTGGTGTGTGTGTGCGCACCGTGGTGTGTGTACCACGGTGTGTGTGCGTACCATGGTGTGCGTACCGTGGTGTGTGTGTGTGTGTGCGTACCGTGGTGTGTGTGTGTGTGTGCGTACCGTGGTGTGTGTGCGTACCGTGGTGTGTGGTGTGTGTGCGTACCGTGGGGTGTGTGTGCGTACCGTGTGTGTGCGTGTGGGGTGTGTGTGCGTACCGTGGGTGTGTGTGCGTGTGTGTACCGTGGGGTGTGCATGCGTACCGTGGGGTGTGTGTGTGTGTGCGTACCGTAATGTGTGTGTGGTGTGTGCCACCGTGGTGTGTGCGTGCCGCTGTGTGTGTGTGTGCGTGCCGTGGTGTGTGTGTGTGTGCGTGCCGTGGTGTGTGTGTGTGCGTGCCGTGGTGTGTGTGTGCGTGCCGTGGTGTGCGTACCGTGGTGTGTGTGTGTGTGTGTGTGCGTGTGTGTGTGTGCGTACCGTGGTGTGTGTGTGCGTACCGTGGTGTGTGTGTGCGTACCGTGGTGTGTGTGTGTGCGTACCGTGGTGTGTGTGTGCGTACCGTGGTGTGTGTGTGCGTACCGTGGTGTGTGTGTGCGTACCGTGGTGTGTGTGTGTGTACCGTGGTGTGTGTGTGTGCGTACCGTGGTTTGTGTGTGTGTGTGTGCGTACCGTGGTTTGTGTGTGTGTGTGTGTACCGTGGTTTGTGTGTGTGTGTGCGTACCGTGGTTTGTGTGTGTGTGTGTGCGTACCGTGGTTTGTGTGTGTGTGTGCGTACCGTGGTTTGTGTGTGTGTGTGCGTACCGTGGTTTGTGTGTGTGTGTGTGCGTGCCGTGGTTTGTGTGTGTGTGCGCGTACCGTGGTTTGTGTGTGTGTGCGTACCGTGGTGTGTGTGTGTGCGTACCGTGGTTTGTGTGTGTGTGTGCGTGGTGTGTGTGTGTGTGCGTACCGTGGTGGTGTGTGTGTGTGTACGTACCGTGGGGTGTGTGTGCGTACCGTGGGGTGTGTGTGCGTACCGTGGGCGTGTGCGTGTGTGTGCGTACCGTGGTCTGTGTGTGTGTGCGCGTACCGTGGTGTGTGTGTGTACGTACCGTGGTGTGTGTGTGTGTACGTACCGTGGTGCGTGTGTGTGTGTGCGTACCGTGGTCTGTTATTGTGTGTGCGCGTACCGTGGTGTGTATGTGTGTGCGTATATATAAATAATAAAATAAATGTTTTTCAGGTCCAGCAGAGGAGGCAGGAGCTGGAACAAGCCCTGGGAATCAGAAACACTTAGAGATGAAGATGTTGAAGAAAAACAGGCCGACAGATGAACAAGTGGCCATTCTCTCTGGGAGGAGGAAAGGAAGTGTGGGACATTCATTAATACACCCCCGATTTGAGAAAAACATCTTTGATATACATCTGCTTTCCTGCTGGTGGTAACTATAGGATATCTTTTTGAAAGTCACCTAGCAGGCTGTTATGGTTATATATCAATGTTAGATTTTTACTTCTTATCTCTTCATATTTGTCCTGCTAAAAGATCTTTTGACTTTTGACTTTTTCTCAATGGTCTCTCTCTATGCCTTACCTCAATGCATTCCCTTTTGGGGCTGAACTCTCAAGTCGCCAATCTTGAATCTATATTCAGGCCTAAGTGAGGTTGAAATGACCCCCAACTAAGTATTGATGCTACTCCACCATAACTAATATTGAGTATTTTAAGTCTTAACATTTGGCCATTTGTGAAAGAGCATTGGGTTAATTTTAAATACTTTGACTGTCTCTAACCTGCTCTGAGTCCATACTAACTCATAACTGATTAGGTGATAGACTACACACACTACCATTCTGGCTTTGGTCTGGAATAGATTTTTCAGTGTTTGTTTGGTATTGATAGGGTTGTGAGTATTCAGTGGTCTTTTATTGGTGTGCTGGCTGTCCGTTTCTTAGTGGTTCAAGACTATTCTAGAATTCTTGTTGTAGAATATTGTGTACCTCAAAAGTTCTCCCCTGAACACTTCAAAGTATGGTGATGGCAGCCGGGCTTCACAATATTGTGAAGATTCAGTATGTTGGTTTAGTTAATCATTTAAGGGGCCATTTTATTTGAAACTATTTTTGTGATGCTTTTTTTTTGTTTGTTAATGATCTTTTTTTATGTTTCGAAACTATGAATTATATTAAAGCTTGTATTGTTAGAAGTTAAACCTTAAAGAAGTAGTGTTAGCAGTAATAACCTCAAGTCGATCTAGTTTTGTAAATACTGAGCAGAATAATCTGGTTTGATGTGAAGGAAAAATGTCTGTTTTTAAAGGGCAGACCATCATTTTGACTCATTGTCTAATGCTCCGATTAGTTTTCCCAAGACGTTCCCCTTCAAGTGATACCAATGGTTTAATCCAGAACATTCTCTATAACCTAACAGCAAGCTGAAGTTGCTTGTTGACCCCGGGTGGAAGAGAGAACAACCTTCAAGGTTCTACTGTTCGGTTAAGAAGACTCCTTCTGGGATTTCATCTTTAGTATTTGTTAGTGTGCAGACGCCATCAACACGAGGAAGATGAGCATAGAGCTGGGTTCACTAGTAGATGTGACATATTGAAGATTTTCATATTTTTTGATAGTATGATCGAAAGCTTCTGCTTGTTGTATTTCTGTTTAGATATGATGACAGGTAAAGAATGTATGAAGTTTCATGGTTGGACTCAATTCATTATCAGTTCAATAGTCAAGTGAATTGAAATTAAGCGACATCTATTTTCAATGGGGATTTTTTTTTCTTCAATATTAAAGTGTATTTTCCATCCACGCTCTGATTATCCTGAATTGCCCCCAATCCTGTAAAGGATGATACTGAAGACTGATTGAAATCTTCAGACTTAAATTGTATTTTTCTCTTATTGACCAAACCTATTTTTCCCTGTATGTTTTAATCCTATGCTATAATAAAGGATATCTTCATGATAACTTCTCAGTTATGAATGAATGATTTTAAAGCTGGTTTTCTACCATTTGATGCAAAAACTGGCAGTCTTTCCATGGAAGTTGTTACCTGCCTAATGTTCAGCATCACAGTTTAGTTCTGGGATTCTTATGAACACCACACACACCTGACTCATTGCTGTGAGAAGTGAGTTGATACACTTGATGGTATAACAACCAGGGGACGGATCTGGTCATTGGCCCACAGGTGAGCATATCATGTTTATAGGACCAGGAGTTTTTCCTGGCAGCTGTTCTTGTGAGAGGTTAAGGATGGGTTTTCTGGGTCCCCTAAAGTCGCCAAACTATATGTATTGCTTCAATGAACCTTTTGCTCTTGAAATGATCCTAATCGTACTAGGTCATAGCCTCACTTGTTCAAACAGCGAAGTCTGTTAAAGGATGAGTACCTGTATTTATTGAGATGTCTTCCTAAGGCAAACTATTGCTAATGTGTTTAGAAATAGTCCTCTTAAAATAAATAAAATAAGGAACGTGTGGCATTTCCAAACAATAGGTACATATTGAAGAGGCACAATCTTTTTACGTGTCTATTTTGAAAGGATTAAGCTAAGAATGTTAACTTGAAAGTTAGGAACAGTATAACAGTATAGAACACTATAACAATATGGAAAACTATAACAATATGGAACACTATAACAGTATAGAACACTATAACAATATAGAACACTATAACAGTATAGAACACTATAACAATATGGAACACTATAACAGTATAGAACACTATAACAATATAGAACACTATAACAGTATAGAACAATATAGAACACTATAACAGTATAGAACACTATAACAATATAGAACACTATAACAGTATAGAACACTATAACACTATAACAATATAACACTATAACAATATAGAACACTATAACAGTATAACAATATAACACTATAACAATATAGAACACTATAACAATATAGAACACTATAACAATATGGAACACTATAACAGTATAGAACACTATAACAATATGGAATAACACTATAACAATATAGAACACTATAACAGTATAGAACACTATAACAATATGGAATACAATAACAATATAGAACACTATAACAGCATAGAACACTAACAATATAGAACACTATAACAATATGGAACACTATAACAATATAGAACACTATAACATGGAACACTAACAATATGGAACACTATAACAGTATAGAACACTATAACAATATAGAACACTATAACAGTATAGAACACTATAACAATATAGAACACTATAACAGTATAGAACACTATAACAGTATAGAACACTATAACAATATGGAACACTATAACAATATGGAACACTATAACAATATAGAACACTATAACAGTATAGAACACTATAACAATATAGAACACTATAACAATATAGAACACTATAACAATATGGAACACTATAACAATATAGAACACTATAACAATATAGAACACTATAACAATATAGAACACTATAACAATATAGAACACTATAACAGTATAGAACACTATAACAATATAGAACACTATAACAATATAGAACACTATAACAATATAGAACACTATAACAATATGGAACACTATAACAATATAGAACACTATAACAATATAGAACACTAACAATATAGAACACTATAACAGTATAGAACACTATAACAATATGGAATACAATAACAATATAGAACACTATAACAGCATAGAACACTAACAATATAGAACACTATAACAATATGGAACACTATAACAATATAGAACACTATAACAACATGGAACACTAACAATATGGAACACTATAACAATATAGAACACTATAACAATATAGAACACTATAACAATATAGAACACTATAACAATATAGAACACTATAACAATATAGAACACTATAACAATATGGAACACTATAACAATATAGAACACTATAACAGAATAGAACACTATAACAGTATAGAACTCTAGAACAATATAGAACACTATAACAATATAGAACACTATAACAGTATAGAACAATATGGAACACTATAACAGTATAGAACACTATAACAATATAGAACACTATAACAGTATAGAACTCTAGAACAATATGGAACACTATAACAATATGGAACACTATAACAATATAGAACACTATAACAATATGGAACACTATAACAATATAGAACACTATAACAATATAGAACACTATAACAATATAGAACACTATAACAATATAGAACACTATAACAATATAGAACACTAACAATATAGAACACTATAACAGTATAGAACACTATAACAATATGGAACACTATAACAGAATAGAACACTATAACAGTATAGAACTCTAGAACAGAATAGAACACTATAACAATATGGAACACTATGACAATATGGAACACTATAACAGTATAGAACACTATAACAGAATAGAACACTATAACAGTATAGAACTCTAGAACAATATAGAACACTATAACAATATAGAACACTATAACAATATGGAACACTATAGAACACTATAACAATATAGAACACTTTAATGAATGCACATGCATTTGGGAATTGTCATTTCTTTTGGAGAGGGATGTTGGCGCTTACAAAAGCCATATCCTCAGCATTTACGTTCTTAGGTTTGCGTGTATTTCTATAGCGAATGAGAATGGCTAATTTGTTCGGAAATTTTCTTAGATAAAATGCCTATTATACCCATATAATGTTGATAACAGACGAATAAGTTAAATATGTATGTTGATAATGTCCTTAGGATATGGTTATCGGATATGGTGCATTAGGCTAAAGCGTAGGCTGCTGATGAGAACAATTGTCGGCAAACATTTAAGTCAATCCACATGGTTGGGAATTTATTTTGGGCTAATTGAATAACTACGTTAGATGATCATGGTACGCTCCCCTGACTATTAATTCACAAGTGGTGTGAGATGGCGCTGTATAGGTCTCTTGCTGTCGTTTAATTGAAATGTGGGGTAACCCTGACATTTCAGAACGTCTCCCTTGTAATACTATGGATGGCCGCTTGGTGGTGACCTTCTCTTGTTCAAACTTTTAAAGTCACGTCTGGGGGGACAAGACCATTTTCTACATACATCACACATTCACCTATATTGGGCACACGATTTTAATCTCGGATTATTATTGATTATCTCTTATTTTGAAAAGAACGCTAGCAAGCTAGGTGGCTGCGGACTGGCAAAGTAACAGTATTCCATCAATGATACCTCTCTGAAGAGCGGGCGGGAGGTGGGGCCGTGGCCCATTTCACTTCCTTAATCCATGAACTCCATCACGAAACGGACGGACGACGGTGGAAACGTTTCTCAAGTTTTTCCTTAGGATATATTTATTTAATTGAAACGACTTTTGGTGACCATGGCTGCTCTTTCAGCCTGGTTTTGGAACGAGAGATTTTGGCTCCCACATAATGTGACTTGGGCGGACCTTGCAGACCCAGCGCCCGGGGTGGAGTATCCTAAAGCCAGTCACTTGCTCTCTGCTTTACCGCTGGCTTTGGGGATCTTTGCGGTCAGAATACTATTTGAGAGGTACGGACTGTCTGTTTTTTGAACTCATATCATTACATTCATCAACTCTTTCTTGAACATAACACTCGCCCGGCCATGCCAGAGTCTTTGCAGCCACAAATACGACTCGAATATTTAATAATTGAAAGGAAGTGTACTTGGAATTGATTAAGAACCTAAGGTCATTTGGGAGGTTTGCCCACCCTAGCTAGCTAAGCTAACCTGTTGTCTGTCTGGTTGCCTGTCACTTCCTAGTGAGAGCACTGGAGCAGGCCAACTCATTCTAGGTTTCTTCCAATTTATTTATGGAACAATCTTCAAAATGTTATTAAAGTTTATGTTCTGGTGCCTCTAGGGGTAATTCAGACAGCTGATTGAGGACCTTATTACTGATGAATGTGATGTTCTGATGCCGCTGGGGTAATTCAGACAGCTGATTGAGGACCTTATTACTGATGAATGTGATGTTCTGGTGCCTCTTGGGTCATTCAGACAGCTGGTTGAGGACCTTATTACTGATGAATGTGTTTGTTTTTTTATAATCGTGTTTTTCTTTCTGCGTTTTGTATTTATATCGATGTGTGTATTTCCTGTCATTTAGACCTTCTGTCATTTAGACCTTCTGTCATTTAGACCTTCTGTCATTTAGACCTTCTGTCATTTAGACCTTGCTCTCAGTATGAATCCCTGATCAAATAAAGGTTAAATAAATAAATCAATGCTCACCATCGAAATAGATCAAGTAAGTTCATTATCTCTTTGAAGTAATAGCTTTGGCAGACACTCAGTGGCTGTACACCAGAACCTGATGACAGTTCTCAGGGCTGGCTATGGCCTGTGTTGTTAGGCAGTTATTACACAGTTAACATTACATCATTCCTCAGTTGTAGTTAGGCTACAGCCCACCCGCAATACACAGGTTGTCTGCAATTCAAATCAGGCCTGTAAATTATAGCTATAAAACTGCTGGAGAGAGTAAACATGTATAACAGACCCTTGTCACTGAGAAAATATAGAAAATGACACAGCATGGAAACGGTTGCACTTTTGAGAGTTTTAGGGCTTAGTTATGTTGAAATCAAAAGACAAAGTCCTGTGATGATGAAGAGTTAAATTGTAGGCTTTTCATAGTGGCTCTGGACATTGTGGGCATTTCACCACATTGGTCATACTTTTAGTGCCCTTTTTCATAAAGTGTCTCAGAGTAGGAATGATGTTTTAAAATATGCATACATTTTGAAGATTGTATCAGTCTGGTCTCATAGACTACACGTAACATAGTTAATGTGAATCTGTGAAACTGTTTTGTTACAATAGACAGTAGGTTATCGTAAATGAATTGTATGAATTGCAATTTGTGACATATCATACAAATTGTATTTTGTAACATATAATACAAAATGAATGTTGGCATCCACAAATGAATACATACCATATGAAATGTAACATATTTTACTAAGGCCAGCAGCATACCACCCTGCATACCACTGCTGGCTTGCTTCTGAAGCTAAACAGGGTTGGTCCTGGTCAGTCCCTGGATGGGAGACCAGATGCTGCTGGAAGTGGTGTTGGAGGGCCAGTAAAAGGCACACTTTTCTCTTGTCTAAAAAATATCTCAATGCCCCAGGGCAGTGATTGGGGACACTGCCTTGTGTAGGGTGCTGTCTCTCGGATGTGACGTTAAACGGATGTCCTGACTCTCTGAGGTCATTAAAGATCCCGTGGCACTTAGCGTAAGAGTAGGGGTGTTAACCCCGGTGTCCTGGCTAAATTCCCAATCTGGCCCTCAAACCATTCACGGTCACCTAATAATCCCAGTTTACAATTAGCTCATTCATCCCCCTCCTCTCCCCTGTAACTATTCCCCAGGTCATTGCTGTAAATGAGAATGTGTTCTCAGTCAATTTACCTGGTAAAATAATGGATACATTTTTAAAAAATTATAGGGATCCCAATTTACATTTACTATGTTACCTCTACCCCTGAGTCCAGGTTGATTAAATGGGCAGGTGGGACCTGATCCTAGATCACATTTACTCTCAGATGCTAGATACCGCCCCAGATCTTCACAGTGCAAAGGAGATGGGCAGGTCAAGGGCAAAGGGTTTGTTTCTGGATGTAAGTGACCTCTATCCTTCCTCACCTCTCAGGAGAATAAATCAATCAATCAAATAAATAATATTTTATTTGCTGTGAATACAACAGGTGAAGACCTTACCATGAAATATTTACTTACAAGCCCTTAACCAACGATGCAGAATTGTTTAAAAAAGTTAATTAAAAATCTATTTAAAAAGTAACACAATAAAATAACGAGGCTATATACAGGGGGTACTGGTACCGATTTAATGTGTACAGGTTAGTCGAGGTAATATGTACATGTAGGTAGGGGTAAATTGACTATGCACAGATAATAAACAGTGAGTAGCAGCAGTGTAAAAAAAGGGGTCAATGCAAATAGTCTGAGTAGCCATTTGATTAACTGTTCAGCAGTCTAATGGCTTGGGGGTAGAAGCTGTTCAGGAGCCTTTTAATCCCAGAATTGGCACTCCAGTGCCGTGTGTTGGGTAGCTAATCACCACATTCACTTTGCACATAAACACGGCCAAGAATAGAATAGACTGTTACGAGTACCAACTATGACATCTGTAGGATGATTATATCTGTAGAAGGATTATACTCCCTCCTATCTGAGATATCTACTGCAGCCCTCATCCTCCACATACAACACCCGTTCTGCCAGTCACATTCTGTTAAAGGTCTCCTAAGCACACACATCTCTGAGTCGCTCCTCTTTTCAGTTCGCTGCAGCTAGCGACTGGAACGAGCTGCAACAAACACTCAAACTGGACAGTTGTATCTCAATCTCTTCATTCAAAGACTCAATCATGGACACTCTTACTGACTGTTGTGGCTGCTTCATGTCATGTATTGTTGTCTTTACCTTGTTGCCCTTTGTGCTGTTGTCTGTGCCCAGTGATGTTTGTACCATGTTTTGTGCTGCTACCATGTAGTGTTGCTACCATGTTGTTGTTATGTTGTGTTGCTACCATGCTGTGTTGTCATGTGTTGCTGCCTTGCTATGTTGTTGTCTTAGGTCCCTCTTTATGTAGTGTTGTGTTGGCTCTTGTCGTGATGTGTGTTTTGTCCTATATTTATAAACTCAGCAAAAAAAGAAATTATATTTTTAATACTTGTGAACCGGAATGACAGGAGGAAGAGGAGGAGGGACAGGGTGAAGAGTATAGGGGCTTGTCTTTTTCTTTCTTCAGTAACTGGTCGGAGTAGTTTCAGAAACAAGATCTGATATTTTTCTCACATTCTAATTAACCACAGGACTCTGGCTGGCAGAATGACTGCCACACTGGGAGAATAGTGTCGTATTCCACTGCAGAGTATCCCTTCCTTTAGCCTGATCCCAGATCTGTATGTGGTCTAGCCAACTTCTTAGTCACTGTGAATTTACAGGTCTGGGTCCAGGCTAACACCCTCCACTGCGACAATGGAATTCTCTACCAGGTTTTGGCAGCTTGCTCTACTCTGTGCGATTCTGGCTTACCCACAGTTAACCTCTGTTGTGGGATTCTGGCTTACCCACAGTTAACCTCTGTTGTGGGATTCTGGCTTACCCACAGTTAACCTCTGTTGTGGGATTCTGGCTTACCCACAGTTAACCTCTGTTGTGGGATTCTGGCTTACCCACAGTTAACCTCTGTTGTGGGATTCTGGCTTACCCACAGTTAATCTCTGTTGTGGGATTCTGGCTTACCCACAGTTAACCTCTGTTGTGGGATTCTGGCCTACCCACAGTTAACCTCTGTTGTGGGATTCTGGCTTACCCACAGTTAACCTCTGTTGTGGGATTCTGGCCTACCCACAGTTAACCTCTGTTGTGGGATTCTGGCTTACCGATAGTTAGGCTAACCTTTTTATTTTGTATTTTATTTGTTACCCCTTTTAGCCCTAATTTCTTGGTATCCAATTGGTAGTTACAGTCTTGTCCCTCCGCTACCACTCCCGAACGGACTCGGGAGAGGCAAAGGTCGAGAGCTGTGCGTTCTCTGAAACACAACCCAGCCAAGTCGCACTGCTTCTTGACACAATGCCCACTTAACCCGGAAGCCAACCGCACCAATGTGTCGGAGGAAACACCATACACCTGGCGACCGTGTCAGTGTGCACTGCGCCCGACCCGCCACAGCGATGGGACAAGGACATCCCTGTCGGCCAAACCCTCCCCTAATCCGGAGAGTGCTGGGCCAATTGTGCACCGCCCCATGGGTCTCCCGGTCGTGGCCGACTGCGACAGAGCCTGGACTTGAACCAGGATCTCTAGTGGCAATGCAGTGCCTTAGACCACTGTGCCACTCAGGAGGCCTTAGGCTAACTGTTTAATGTAAACTTCTGGTTTACTTACACAGTATGCTAAACCAATGCTGGAATGGCTGGGACAAAGGGGTTGTGTGTTGTCTGTCTGTTCTGTTTATGTTGTAGGCTTCTGTTTTTGTCAACTGTGTCTGTCTGACCTTTTAGTCTGCCTGTTTGTTTGTTATGATTTTCTACTATAAACAGTCAAGGACAAAGGACAAGGAATAGCTTTACAAACAAATCAATGGTTTATGAAGACGCATCACTTTTACTTCGAGGGTGTGGTCACTATTTTTTAAATGCTCTCTAGACAACAAGATCTCATAGTTTCCCTTCGAAATGTGATGTATTAAGGATGAATGTTTATTTTTCATGCATTAATTCCGCGTGGTTTCAGGGTTAAAACGGAAACAACTCCAAAGGGTAACAGTTTAGGCATTCATTCTGAGTGGTTAAGGTTAGGACTATGGTTTGGGGAAGGCTTGAAACAAAAGAATATATTTTTAATGACTTGCTATCACCGTCATCTTTAGTATTCTTGGAATTTTCTCAGCTTGCTAGAGCATTATGAACTGCTGTAGTGCTGTGGTCTAAGCAGCACGAGTTCACAGCCAGTTCTGGGCAAACTTCTTTTTTCCCCCCACCGAGTAAGACGTCCTCAGAACCTTTTCAAACGTCCCGAAATCAACGTCTATTTCTAGTGATCGGGCCGCTCTAGGCCTATGCTCACTGTTATCTTTGGACACACTGAATGAACACTAACAGTTTGTTATCATATTTCACTTTTACATTCCACTCTTCTGTACTCTAATGTATGCAGCATTCTCACTGACAGACAAATGCTGTGCCAAACATTCTATGTATGGCATCCTATTTCATCTCTACTCTCTTTAGTAATCTGGCCTCTTGCCCTGTTGTGGCAGTCCTACTGTCTTTGTCCTTTGGCTAGTGTTGGACAAATATTGATCGATGGATATAAAATCTTTGAAAAATCTTTATCAAACAAGACATTGGGAGACGTTGGGAAACATTGGGAGACATTGCATTGTGTGAATATAAGAATAGAAATGAGAATGAAAGCAGTATGAGAATACAAATGAGAATGAAAGCAGTATGAGAATACAAATGAGAATGAAAGCAGTGTGAGAATACAAATGAGAATGAAAGCAGTATGAGAATACAAATGAGAATGAAAGCAGTGTGAGAATACAAATGAGAATGAAAGCAGTATGAGAATACAAATGAGAATGAAAGCAGTATGAGAATACAAATGAGAATGAAAGCAGTATGAGAATACAAATGAGAATGAAAGCAGTGTGAGAATACAAATGAGAATGAAAGCAGCGTGAGAATACAAATGAGAATGAAAGCAGTGTGAGAATACAAATGAGAATGAAAGCAGTGTGAGAATACAAATGAGAATGAAAGCAGCGTGAGAATACAAATGAGAATGAAAGCAGTGTGAGAATACAAATGAGAATGAAAGCAGTGTAAGAATACAAATGAGAATGAAAGCAGTATGAGAATACAAATGAGAATGAAAGCAGTATGAGAATACAAATGAGAATGAAAGCAGTATGAGAATACAAATGGAGCAGGTTTTCATCAAGGATCTCTCTGTACTTTGGTCCGTTCATCTTTCCCTCAATCCTTACTTGTCTCCCAGTTCCTGCCGCTGACAAACGTACCCACAGCATGATACTGCCACCACCATGCTTCACCGTTGGGCTGGTTTCCTCCAGACATGACGCTTGGGATTCAGGCCAAAGAGTTCAGTCTCATGCTGTTCAGATTCTTGTTTCTCATGGTCTGAGTGTCATTAAGGTGCCTTTTGGCAAGCTCTAAGCAGGCAGTCATGTGCCTTTTACTGAGGAGTTGCTTCCGTCTGGCCACTCTACCATAAAGGTCTGATTGGTGGAGTGCTGCAGAGATGGTTGACCTTCTGGAAGTTTCTCCCATCTCCACAGAGGAACTCTGGTGCTCTGTCAGAGTGACCATCGGGTTGTGACAGTCTTGTTCTTTTTAATGAGTTTCTGTGTATTTAATCTCTACTCTCTTTGTCTTTTGGCTGGTGTTGGACAAATATTGTCAAAATATTGACATGATGGATATAACATCTTTTAAAAATGTTTATCAAACAAGACATTGGAATAAATTGGGAGAGATTGGGAGACATTGGGAAAGATTGGGAGACATTGGGAAACATTGGGAAACATTGGGAGAGATTGGGAAACAATTGGGAAAGATTGGGAAACATTGGGAGACATTGCGAGACATTGGGAGAGATTGGTAGACATTTGGAGACATTGGGAGACATTGGGAGACATTGGGAGAGATTGGTAGACATTTGGAGACATTGGGAGAGATTGGGAGACATTGGGAGACATTGGGAGACATTGCGAGACATTGGGAGACATTGGGAAAGATTGGTAGACAGTGGGAGAGATTGGGAGACATTGGGAGACATTGGGAGAGATTGGGAGACATTGGGAGAGATTGGGAAACATTGGGAGACATTGGGAGAGATTGGGAGACATTGGGAGAGATTGGGAGACATTGGGAGAGATTGGGAAACATTGGGAGACATTGGGAGAGATTGGGAAACATTGGGAGACATTGGGAGAGATTGGGAAACATTGGGAGACATTGCATTGTGTGAATATAAGAATAGAAATGAGAATGAAAGCAGTATGAGAATACAAATGAGAATGAAAGCAGTATGAGAATACAAATGAGAATGAAAGCAGTGTGAGAATACAAATGAGAATGAAAGCAGTATGAGAATTTAAATTATACGATTTTTAAATGGTGTATTCTGACAATGTAACGGTTTTCTAGTGGTGATGAAGGAGAGTCGGACCAAACTGCAGCGTGTCGATTGCGATCCATATTTATTAAACAAAACGTAAACACGACTAAACACTAAACACTACAAAACAATAAACGTAATGAAAACCGAAAACAGCCTATCTAGTGCAAACTAACAGAGAGTACAAGTAAGACACTAAGGACAATCACCCACGACAAACTCAAAGAATATGGCTGCCTAAATATGTTCCCAATCAGAGACAACGATAAGCACCTGCCTCTGATTGAGAACCACTCCAGACAGCCATAGACCTTGCTAGACAACCCACTAAGCTACAATCCCAATACCACCACCAAAACCCCAAGACAAACACACCACAATTACAAAAACCCCATGCCACACCCTGGCCTGACCAAATACATAAAGATAAACACAAAATACTTTGACCAGGGCGTGACAGAACCCCCCTAAGGTACTCCCGAACGCACCTCAAAACAAAGGGAGGGTCCGGGTGGGCGTCTGTCCATGGTGGCGGCTCCGGCGCGGGACGTGGACCCCACTCCTTTAATGTCTTAGTCCCCTCTCCCTTCGTCCCTGGATAGTCCACCCTCGCCGCCGACCATGGCCTAGTTCCCCACCCAGAACCCCACTGGACTGAGGAGCAGATCGGGACTGAAGGACAGCTGGGACCGAGGCAGCTCGGGACTGAGGGGAAGCTTGAGAGAAAGCTCAGGAGTGAGAGAAAGCTCAGGAGTGAGAGGAAGCTCAGGAGTGAGAGGAAGCTCAGGAGTGAGAGGAAGCTCAGGAGTGAGAGGAAGCTCAGGAGTGAGAGGAAGCTCAGGAGTGAGAGGAAGCTCAGGAGTGAGAGGAAGCTCAGGAGTGAGAGGAAGCTCAGGCAGGTAGATAGATCTACCAGCTCCTGGCTGGCTGGTGGTTTCAGCAGATCCTGGCTGACTGGCAGATCCTGGCTGACTGGCAGATCCTGGCTGACTGGCAGATCTGGAAGAGTCTGGTTGACTGGCAGATCTGGAAGAGTCTGGTTGACTGGCAGATCTGGAAGAGTCTGGTTGACTGGCAGATCTGGAAGAGTCTGGTTGACTGGCAGATCTGGCGGCGCTGGGCAGACTGGCGGCGCTGGGCAGACTGGCGGCGCTGGGCAGACTGGCGATGCTGGGCAGACTGGCGGCGCTGGGCAGACTGGCGGCGCTGGGCATACTGGCGGTGCTGGGCAGACTGACGACGCTGGGCAGACTGGCGTGCTGGGCAGACTGACGGCGCTGGGCAGACTGGCGACGCTGGGCAGACTGGGGGCACTGGCGGCGCTGGGCAGACTGGCGGCACTAGCTGCTCCATATAGGCTGACAGCTCTGGCGGCTTCTTACAGACTGACCGCTCTGGCGGCTCCGTGCTGACTGGCAGCTCCTTGCAGACTGGCAGCTCCATGCAGACTGGCAGCTCCCTGCAGACTGGCAGCTCCCTGCAGACTGGCTGCTCCATGCAGACTGGCTGCTCCATGCAGACTGACAGCTCTGGCTGCTTCATGCAGACTGACATCTCTGGCTGCTCCATGTAGACTGGCTGCTTCATGCAGACTGGCAGCTCGGGCTGCTTCATGTAGACTGACAGCTCTGGCTGCTCCATGCGGACTGACAGCTCTGGCTGCTCCATGTAGACTGACTGCTTCATGCAGACTGGCAGCTCGGGCTGCTTCATGTAGACTGACAGCTCTGGCTGCTCCATGCAGACTGACAGCTCTGACTGTTCCATGCAGACTGACAGCTCTGGCTGCTTCATGCAGACTGGCAGCTCTGGCTGCTCCATGTAGACTGGCTGCTTCATGCAGACTGGCAGCTCGGGCTGCTTCATGTAGACTGACAGCTCTGACTGCTCCTTGCAGACTGGCAGCTCCATGCAGACTGGCAGCTCTGGCTGCTCCATGCAGACTGACAGCTCTGGCTGCTCCATGCAGACTGGCAGCTCTGGCTGCTCCATGCAGACTGGCAGCTCTGGCTGCTCCATGCAGACTGACAGCTCTGGCTGCTCCTTGCAGACTGGCTGCTTCATGCAGACTGGCAGCTCTGGCTGCTCCATGCAGACTGACAGCTCTGGCTGCTCCATGCAGACTGACCTCTCTGGCTGCTCTATGCGGACTGACAGCTCTGGCTGCTCCATGCAGACTGACAGCTCTGGCTGCGCTAAACAGGCGGGAGACTCCAGCAGCGCAGGGAGGAGAAAAGCGCTGGCTGCGCTGAACAGGCAAGGCACACTGAAGGCCTGGTGCATGGTGCTGGAACTGGTGGTACTGGATCGAGGACACGCACAGGAAGCCTGGAGCGGGGAGCTGCTACCGGAGGACTGGAGTGTGGAGGTAGCACAGGATGGGCTAGACCGTGAAGGCGTACTGGAGATCTTGAGAGCAGTGTTGGCACAGGATGTGCAAGGCTAGGGATGTGCACAGGAGGCCTGGTGCGTGAGGCTGGCACCAACTTCACCAGCCGACTAACACGCACCTCAGGACGAGTATGGAGCGCTAACCCAGGTGCCATCAAATCCCCAACACGTTCCGTCGGGCGAATTCCATGCAAAAGCACCAACACAGCAACTCCCTCATTTCTCTCTCCTCCAATTTCCCCATTAACTCCTTCACAGTCTCTGGTTCTGGTCTCCTCCTTGGCTCCTCACGATAAACAGGGAGAGTTGGCTCAGGTCTGACTCCTGACTCTGCCACACTCTCCCTGAGCCCCCAAGAAATTTTTGGGGCTGATTCTCAGGCTTCCATCCGCTACGCCGTGCTGCCTCCTCATATCTGCGCCTCTCAGCTTTCGCCGCCTCCAGTTCTTCCTTGGGGCGGCGATATTCTCCAGGCTGAGCCCAGGGTCCTTTACCGTCCAGTTCTTCCTCCCATGTCCATTTCTCCAGGTGGTGCAGCCTCTCCCACTGCAGCTGCTGCTGCTCCTGCTGCTGCTGCCTCTGTTGCCTCTCCTGTGGTTCCTGCCTGTTAACACGCTGCTTGGTCCGTTGGTGGTGGGTGATTCTGTAACGGTTTTCTAGTGGTGATGAAGGAGAGTCGGACCAAACTGCAGCGTGTCGATTGCGATCCATATTTATTAAACAAAACGTAAACACGACTAAACACTAAACACTACAAAACAATAAACGTAATGAAAACCGAAAACAGCCTATCTAGTGCAAACTAACAGAGAGTACAAGTAAGACACTAAGGACAATCACCCACGACAAACTCAAAGAATATGGCTGCCTAAATATGGTTCCCAATCAGAGACAACGATAAGCACCTGCCTCTGATTGAGAACCACTCCAGACAGCCATAGACCTTGCTAGACAACCCACTAAGCTACAATCCCAATACCACCACCAAAACCCCAAGACAAACACACCACAATTACAAAAACCCCATGCCACACCCTGGCCTGACCAAATACATAAAGATAAACACAAAATACTTTGACCAGGGCGTGACAGACAAGGCTTCCTTCACTGATAGATAGGTTTATAATGAGTCCATCTGTAAGTGTGATTGTTTGCATTGTGTGTATATATATTGAACAAAAATATAAATTAAACATGCAGCAATTTCACAATTTTACACAACATTAAAACAAAATGCTTTGTCAATATGGGTTATTGTGTGTAGATTGATTATTGATTGATTGAAATATATATTTTAATTTTAGAATAAGGCTATAACGTAACAAAATGTGGGGAAAGTCAAAGGGGTCTGAATATTTTCTTAATGCCCTGTATACAGCTAATAGCAATAAGATAGAGATCGGCTTTCACTGCTGGTTTTCCTTCAGGTTCATAGCCAGACCATGTGCCTTCCTCTTGCATATCCACGCGACCTCAGTCCACTGGCGAGCCACACCCAACCCTGTCCTGGAGAAGGTGTTTACATCCATCACAAAGGTATACACACACACACACAAACACAAATAAGGTATTAGAGGTGTTTACATCTATCAAAGGTACACTTGCTGTCACACACACACACACACAAATAAGTTATTAGAGGTGTTTACATCTATCAAAGGTACACTCGCTGTCACACACACACACACACACACACACACACACACACACACACAAATAAGGTATTAGAGGTGTTTACATCTATCAAAGGTACACTCGCTGTCACACACACACACACACACACACAAATAAGGTATTAGATGAGGTTTTTACAGTGTTTACATCTATTTCACATGTGAGCTCGCTTCCACACACACACATCACAAAGGAACGCTACCCTCACACACCACACACCCACCCACACTAGATACAAGGAAAATATTGAACTGTTTGTCTGTCAGCTGTCCTTTGTCTCCTAATGTCTCTTGTCACACATCCATGCAGCGGTCTTACACAATACTAAACTATACTGGTCTCACATGCCTTAGTTCTTCATTTGTTTCTTCTTCCTGCTCCTCTTACTTTCATCTCTCTCTCGTGTCTAAGTTGCAAAATTCCAGTAACTTTCCCTAAATTCCAAGGTGGGAATTATTTAATGGAAAACATAGGAATTTGGTGAAAATTACCCACATTTTTTAAAATCCTAGATGACATGTCATTCTCTTGTCTCTAAGTTGTGAGTTCTGAAAATAATTTCCTCTTGAAGAACAATAAGTGCTGTCAGTCTCCTAATGCCCCCACCCTCCCACCTGTCCAAATCTCAACCGCCTCACTCTCTGAATCCGTCTCTTCCTCCTTCCTCCTATTCTCCCTCATAAATCATACTCTTATGACCTAGGCCTGTCATCTGATGTATTGTCTTGTATTGTGTTGGTGGGCCAGGAATGCCTTTGTTTTAAAGCAAATTTATGTGTTGAGTTTCCCTTGTTAGTCATACTTTCTCCTATCTCTCTCTCCCTCTTTCTCCCTCTCTATGCCCCATTGTCTCTCTCTCCCTCCCCCTTGTCTCTCTCTCCCTCCCCCTTGTCTCTCTCTCCCTCCCCCTTGTCTCCTCCCTCCCCTTGTCTCTCTCCCTCCCCCTTGTCTCTCTCTCCCTCCCCCTTGTCTCTCTCTCCCTCCCCCTTGTCTCTCTCTCTCCCTCCCCTTGTCTCTCTCTCACTCCCCTTGTCTCTCTCTCCCTCCCCCTTGTCTCTCTCTTACTCCCATTGTCTCTCTCACTCCCATTGTCTCTCTCTCTCCCTCCCCTTGTCTCTCTCTCTCCCTCCCCTTGTCTCTCTCTCCCTCCCCCTTGTCTCTCTCTCCCTCCCCCCTTGTCTCTCTCTCTCCCTCCACCTTGTCTCTCTCTCCCTCCCCTTGTCTCTCTCTCTCACTCCCCCTTGTCTCTCTCTCTCACTCCCCCTTGTCTCTCTCTCTCCCCCTTGTCTCTCTCTCCCCCCCCCTTGTCTCTCTCACTCCCCCTTGTCTCTCTCTCCCTCCCCCTTGTCTCTCTCTCCCTCCCCTTGTCTCTCTCTCTCCCTCCCCCTTGTCTCTCTCTC
Organism: Oncorhynchus tshawytscha; assembly: GCF_018296145.1. Lineage (NCBI taxonomy): Eukaryota > Metazoa > Chordata > Actinopteri > Salmoniformes > Salmonidae > Oncorhynchus > Oncorhynchus tshawytscha. The sequence continues at coordinate 66,845,483 of NC_056435.1, forward strand.
ACTCCCCTTGTCTCTCTCTCCCTCCCCCTTGTCTCTCTCTCACTCCCCTTGTCTCTCTCTCACTCCCATTGTCTCTCTCACTCCCATTGTCTCTCTCTCTCCCTCCCCCTTGTCTCTCTCTCTCTCCCTCCCCTTGTCTCTCTCTCTCCCTCCCCCTTGTCTCTCTCCCCCCCCCCCTTGTCTCTCTCCCTCCCCCTTGTCTCTCTCTCCCTCCCCTTGTCTCTTTCTCTCCCTCCCCCTTGTCTCTCTCTCTCCCTCCCCCTTGTCTCTCTCTCACTCCCCCTTGTCTCTCTCTCACTCCCCTTGTCTCTCTCTCACTCCCCTTGTCTCTCTCTCTCACTCCCCCTTGTCTCTCTCTCTCACTCCCCCTTGTCTCTCTCTCTCACTCCCCTTGTCTCTCTCTCACTCCCCCTTGTCTCTCTCTCTCACTCCCCCTTGTCTCTCTCTCTCACTCCCCCTTGTCTCTCTCTCTCACTCCCCTTGTCTCTCTCTCACTCCCCCTTGTCTCTCTCTCACTCCCCTTGTCTCTCTCTCACTCCCCTTGTCTCTCTCTCACTCCCCCTTGTCTCTCTCTCTCCCTCCCCTTGTCTCTCTCTCTCCCTCCCCTTGTCTCTCTCTCTCCCTCCCCCTTGTCTCTTTCTCTCCCTCCCCCTTGTCTCTTTCTCTCCCTCCCCTTGTCTCTCTCTCTCCCTCCCCATTGTCTCTCTCTCACTCCCCTTTGTCTCTCTCTCCCTCCCCCTTGTCTCTCTCTCACTCCCACAGTGCCCAGACTGGCGACATCTGGATGGGTTATCTAAGCAGCTGGACTGGGATGTGAGGAAGGTTCAGCAATGGTTCAGACACAGACGCAACCAGGACAAACCCAGCGTACTCACCAAGTTCTGTGAGAGCATGTAGGTTATCAAACCCAGAACATGTAGGTTATCAAACCCAGAACATGTAGGTTATCAAACCCAGAATATGTAGGTTATCAAACCCAGAACATGTAGGTTATCAAACCCAGAACATGTAGGTTATCAAACCCAGAACATGTAGGTTATCAAACCCAGAGCATGTAGGTTATCAAACCCAGAATATGTAGGTTATCAATCCCAGAGCATGTAGGTTATCAAACCCAGAATATGTAGGTTATCAATCCCAGAGCATGTAGGTTATCAACCCCAGTACAGGACATGTAGGTTATCAAACCCAGTACAGGACATGTATGTTATTAAACCCAGTACATGTAGGTTATCAAACCCAGTACAGGACATGTAGGTTATCAAACCCAGTACAGGACATGTAGGTTATCAAACCCAGTACAGGACATGTAGGTTATCAAACCCAGTACAGGACATATAGGTTATCAAACCCAGTACAGGACATATAGGTTATCAAACCCAGTACAAGACATATAGGTTATCAAACCCAGTACAGGACATATAGGTTATCAAACCCAGTACAGGACATGTAGGTTATTAAACCCAGTACAGGACATATAGGTTATCAAACCCAGTACAGGACATATAGGTTATCAAACCCAGTACAAGACATATAGGTTATCAAACCCAGTACAGGACATATAGGTTATCAAACCCAGTACAGGACATGTAGGTTATTAAACCCAGTACAGGACATGTAGGTTATTAAACCCAGTACATGTAGGTTATCAAACCCAGTACAGAACATGTAGGTTATCAAACCCAGTACAGGACATATAGGTTATCAAACCCAGTACAGGACATATAGGTTATCAAACCAGGTACAGAACATGTAGGTTATATCATAGGCTATAACATCTAGTCTTGATCTATGGCTCTTATTGACTAATGAGTTTGCCCTTGACCTCTGTGGGATTGTGCACACATTGGTGTGTGTGTGTGTGTGTGTGTGTGTGTGTGTGTGTGTGTGTGTGTGTGTGTGTGTGTGTGTGTGTGTGTGTGTGTGTGTGTGTGTGTGTGTGTGGCGGTCTAATTTGTAAATGAATCTGACTACTGCCATTACTACTGGCTTTGTTCTGCCACTGACTACAATACATGATTCATCAGGATGTGTGTAATTATGAAGTGCAGCAAGGTCAGAGACATGTATTAGTTTACTGTCTATAGTTTATAGTTCTGTCTGACCCCAGCAAGGTCAGAGACAGAGACATGTATTAGTTTACTGTCTATTGTTCTGTCTGACCCCAGCCCTGTCATGTATTACAGCTGGAGTTTACAGTCTATTGTTCTGTCTGACCCCAGCCCTGTCATGTATTACAGCTGGAGTTTACAGTCTATTGTTCTGTCTGACCCCAGCCCTGTCATGTATTACAGCTGGAGTTTACAGTCTATTGTTCTGTCTGACCCCAGCCCTGTCATGTATTCACAGGTGGAGTTTACAGTCTATTGTTCTGTCTGACCCCAGCCCTGTCATGTATTCACAGGTGGAGGTCTACATTTTATCTGTGCATATTTACCTATGGCATTCGTTTTCTATGGCAGGTGAGATTTGTGGTGATTGTGTATATATTGACATTTTTCCTATTGATGTAACAGTGGTTTACTGAATTGAGACTGACTGTGTTTGTCTGTGTTGTACAGTGCCCATGGATGTGGGATACACACCACTGCTGGTACAACTACCCCTACCAGGTGATGTTATACAGCCTCTTTATTTGGTTGGAAGTATTTTGGAATGATAGAGTACTTCCTAGTAAACCCAGGAGGGTACAAGAAGACAACAGTATGGTATACACGTTCAATAATGTCTTTATCCGTATTAACAAAAACCCTGTCTGTCTTGGTCCCTGTTGGTATCTAACAGGTCCTGACCCCAGGCCTGTACCACTACTATGTGACTGAGCTGGGCTTCTACTGGTCCCTCATGTTCTCTCAGTTTACTGACATCAAACGCAAGGTGAGACGGGCAACAGATGCTGTCTGTTTGATGGGAACGTACACACACAGCGCTACTTGAAAGGGGAGAAAGACTGGCCTCTAGATGTAAAAACAAACTACTAGGTATGCTGAGATATTTCTTTCTGTTGTGAAATACAGGTCAGGTGTAGTGATGTCCTTGATTCCACTGGATTAGAGCAGTTTAGTATGACTCATTATGAAAGGTTTTTTATTTGTATTTTTATTTAACCAGGCAAGTCAGTTAAGAACAAATTCTTATTTTCAATGACGGCCTGGGAACAGTGGATTAACTGTCTGTTCAGGGGCAGAACGACAGATTTGTACCTTGTCAGCTTGGGGGTTTGAACTTGGAACCTTCCGGTTACTAGTCTAACGCTCTAACCACTAGGCTACCCTGCCGCCCCATTATGAAAGGTTGCATGGGTTCTGCTCAGAAATGCTGTTAGTTTCAACCTCTAAATGCCTAGTTCCAGCACAGGGGACAGGATTTATAGTTATGTGATATTAGGATAGAATGTCCCGGTCCTTAATAGAATTATTCAAATTCCATCATGGATTCCATGTGGTCAAGAAAATCTGGCCGGGGTTGGATAAGGCTAAAGCTATGTTGGAGTTTGTAAGACTGAGATTAAGATTACAGTACATTCGGGAAGTATTCAGGCCCCTTGACTTTTTCAAAATGTTATGATACCACCTTATTCTAAAATAGATTAAATATTTTTTTCCCCCTCTTCAATCTACACAGAATACCCCATAATGACATCACAATACCCCATAATGACATCACAGTACCCCATAATGACAAAGCAAAAACAGGTTATTAGAAATGTTTGCTAATTTATAAAAAATAAAAATGAAATATTACATTTACATAAGTATTCAGACCCTTTACTCAGTACTTTGTTGAAGCCCCTTTGGCAGTGATTACAGCCTTGAGTCTTCTTGGGTATGACGTTACAAGCTTGGCACTCCTGTTTTTGGGGAGTTTCTCCCATTCTTCTCTGCAGATCCTCTCAAGCTCTGCCAGGTTGGATGGGGAGCGTTGCTGCACAGCTATTTTCAGGTTTCATGAGAGATGTTCGATCTGGTTCAGGTCCGGGCTCTGGCTGTGCCACTCAAGGACATTCAGAGACTTGTCCCGAAGCCACTCCTGCGTTGTCTTGGCTGTGTGCTTAGGCTCTTTGTCCTGTTGGAAGGTGAACCTTCTGTATGAACATTCTGTATACTTCTGGCCCTTCTTTGGACACTGTGTTAACAACCCTCTAGACGAGCTTCAATGCCATACAATTCTCCTTCCATGGCCTCCAAATGCTCTTAAATACAAGTAAAACTAAATGCATGCTCTTCAACCGATCGCTGCCTGCACCTGCCCGCCTGTCCAACATCACTACTCTGGACGGCTCTGACAGAATACGTGGACAACTACAAATACCTAGGTGGCTGGTTAGACTGTAAACTCTCCTTCCAGACCCACATCAAACATCTCCAATCCAAAGTTAAATCTAGAATTGGCTTCCCATTTCGCAACAAAGCATCCTTCACTCATGCTGCCAAACATACCCTTGTAAAACTGACCATCCTACCAATCCTCGACTTCGGCGATGTCATTTACAAAATAGCCTCCAATACCCTACTCAACAAATTGGATGCAGTCTATCACAGTGCAATCCATTTAGTCACCATAGCCCCATATACTACCCACCATTGCGACCTGTGCGCTCTCGTTGGCTGGCCCTCGCTTCATACTCGTCGCCAAACCCACTGGCTCCATGTCATCTACAAGACCCTGCTAGGTAAAGTTCCCCCTTATCTCAGCTCGCTAGTTACCATAGCATCACCCACCTGTAGCACGCGCTCCAGCAGGTATATCTCTCTGGTCACCCCCAAAACCAATTATTTCTTTGGCCACCTCTCCTTCCAGTTCTCTGCTGCCAATGACTGGAACGAACTACAAAAATCTCTGAAACTGGAAACACTTATCTCCCTCACTAGCATTAAGCACCAACTGTCAGAGCAGCTCACAGATTACTGCACCTGTACATAGCCCACCTAGAATTTAGCCCAAACAACTACCTCTTTCCCTACTGTATTTATTTTATTTATTTATTTATTTTGCTCCTTTGCACCCCATTATTTTTATTTCTACTTTGCACATTCTTCCTCTGCAAATCTACCATTCCAGTGTTTTACTTGCTATATTGTATTTACTTTGCCACCATGGCCTTTTTTTTGCCTTTACCTCCATTATCTCACCTCATTTGCTCACATCGTATATAGACTTGTTTATACTGTATTATTGACTGTATGTTTGTTTTACTCCATGTGTAACTCTGTGTCGTTGTATGTGTCGAACTGCTTTGCTTTATCTTGGCCAGGTCGGAATTGTAAATGAGAACTTGTTCTCAACTTGCCTACCTGGTTAAATAAAGGTGAAATACAAAAAAATAAACCTTCGTCCCAGTCTGAGGTGCTGAGCTCTCTGGAGCAGGTTTTCATCAAGAATCTCTCTGTACTTTGCTCCGTTCATCTTTGCCTCAATCCTGACAATTCTCCCAGTCCCTGCTGCTGAAAAACATCCCCACAGCATGATGCTGCCACTACCATGCTTCACCGTAGGGATGGTGGAAAACATCCCCACAGCATGATGCTGCACTACCATGCTTCACCGTAGGGATGGTGGAAAACATCCCCACAGCATGATGCTGCCACTACCATGCTTCACCGTAGGGATGGTGGAAAACATCCCCACAGCATGATGCTGCCACTACCATGCTTCACCGTAGGGATGGTGCCAGGTTTTCCTGACACCAGAGAATTTTGTTTCTCAATGTCTGAGAGTCTTTAGGTGCCTTTTGGCAAACTCCAAGCCAACAACCATGTGCCTTTTACTGAAAAATGGCTTCCGTCTGGCCACTCTATCATAAAGGCCTGATTGCTTTATGGTAGAGTTGTCCTTCTGGAAGGTTCTCCCATCTCCACAGAGGAACTGAAGAGCTCTATCAGAGTCATCATCTGGTTCTTGGTCACCTCCCTGACCAAGGCCCTTCTCCCCTAATTGCTCAGTTTGGCCAGGCAGCCAGCTCTAAAGAGAGTCTTGGTGGTTCCAAACTTCTTCCATTTAAGAATGATGGAGGCAACTGGGTTCTTGGGGACCTTCAATGCTGCTGACATTTTTTTTTTTGACCCTTCCCCAGATCTGTGCCTCGACACAATCCTGTCTCGGAATGCTATGGACAATACCTTCAACCTCATGGCTTGGTTTTTGCTCTGACATGCACTGTCAATGTGGGGCGTTATATAGACAGGTGTGTGCCTTTCCAAATCATATCCAATCAATAGAATTTACCACAGGTGGACTCCAAGTTGTAGAAACATCTCAAGGATGATCAATGGAAACAGGATGCACCTGAGCTCAATTTCGAGTCTCTTAGCAAAGGGTCTGAATACTTATGTAAATAAGGTATTTCAGATGTATTTATTTTTAATATAAATATGCAAAAATGTAAAATAAATTAAAAACTGTTTACGCTTTGTCATTATAGGGTATTGCGTGTAGATTGCTGAGGATTATTGTTTTTTATCCATTTTAGAATACGACTGTAAGGGCTATGAATACTTTACAAAGATACTGTAAGACTAAGATTTTTTTCAAAGCACTTTGCTGTCTTGTGAATAGTAGTGGAAGGTGATTGTAGGCCCTGTTTTTGGTATGCTGAAGTACAGAAGAATCAGGAAGGAGTTCTAGAACCAGTCTCTTTCTGTTTCTCAGACTTATTGAATTATCTCAAGTCATTATTTGTATTTGATGTGCTCAGGAAGGGAGCAGTTTAACCAGGAAGTGCCAGATAAGTCAAATATGTAGACTGGTAGGATACTGTAAATGCTTCATCATCATCAGGACGTGGAGGGAGTGTTTTAGTCATTGTAGCTGTCAGTTTGTCTGGTCATTGTAGCTGTCACTGGACATGTCCTCAGTGTGACAGAGTCATGTCTTACTGTTACTGTAGAAGAGTAGATCATGTCTTACTGTTACTGTAGAATAGTAGATCATGTCTTACTGTTACTGTAGAAGAGTAGATCATGTCTTACTGTTACTGTAGAAGAGTAGATCATGTCTTACTGTTACTGTAGAAGAGTAGATCATGTCTTACTGTTACTGTAGAAGAGTAGATCATGTCTTACTGTTACTGTAGAAGAGTAGATCATGTCTTACTGTTACTGTAGAAGAGTAGATCATGTCTTACTGTTACTGTGTAGATCATGTCTTACTGTTACTGTAGAAGAGTAGATCATGTCTTACTGTTACTGTAGAATAGTAGATCATGTCTTACTGTTACTGTAGAATAGTAGATCATGTCTTACTGTTACTGTAGAAGAGTAGATCATGTCTTACTGTTACTGTAGAAGAGTAGATCATGTCTTACTGTTACTGTAGAAGAGTAGATCATGTCTTACTGTTACTGTAGAAGAGTAGATCATGTCTTACTGTTACTGTAGAAGAGTAGATCATGTCTTACTGTAGAAGAGTAGGTCATGTCTTACTGTAGAAGAGTAGGTCATGTCTTACTGTAGAAGAGTAGGTCATGTCTTACTGTTACTGTAGAAGAGTAGATCATGTCTTACTGTAGAAGAGTAGGTCATGTCTTACTGTAGAAGAGTAGGTCATGTCTTACTGTAGAAGAGTAGGTCATGTCTTACTGTTACTGTAGAAGAGTAGGTCATGTCTTACTGTAGAAGAGGAGGTCATGTGAAAGTACACAACTCCTAGTTTTCCATACAAAGGCACAAACACTTGCACACATTGAAAGGAGAGTAGTCTCGAGTTGCCACACTTCCAAGTATCATTTTCCTTCAGTTATTGATTTTCTGATAGATTGTGAGAACCAGAAATCAAGGTTCATAAGAGGTAAACTAGGAAGTCAGACTATTTACCAGTTATTATAGGGATCTCCTATAGATTATTTATGCCGTTTTAACGCAACATATAAATGTGCATCTGCATCCAATATCTAACAGTATTCCAGAATTTCCCTGTAACATTTATGTAAAGACCCCGTTGCTGTGACAACCTCCTCCTGGTTCATTATGACCCAGTTGCTGTGACAACCTTCTCCGGGTTTGTTATGACCCCGTTGCTGTGACCACCTCCCCCTGGTTCGTTATGACCCAGTTGCTGTGACAACCTCCTCCTGGTTCGTTATGACCCAGTTGCTGTGACAACCTCCTCCTGGTTCGTTATGACCCAGTTACTTTGGTAACCTCCTCCTGGTTCGTTATGACCCCGTTGCTGTGGTAACCTCCTCCTGGTTCGTTATGACCCAGTTGCTGTGGTAACCTCCTCCTGGTTCGTTATGACCCAGTTGATGTGGTAACCTCCTCCTGGTTCGTTATGACCCAGTTGCTGTGGTAACCTCCTCCTGGTTCGTTATGACCCAGTTGCTGTGGTAAACTCCTCCTGGTTCGTTATGACCCAGTTGCTGTGGTAACCTCCTCCTGGTTCGTTATGACCCAGTTGCTGTGGTAACCTCCTCCTGGTTTGTTATGACCCAGTTGCTGTGGTAACCTCCTCCTGGTTGCTGACCTAGTTGATGTGGTAACCTCCTCCTGGTTTGTTATGACCCAGTTGCTGTGGTAAACTCCTCCTGGTTCGTTATGACCCAGTTGCTGTGGTAACCTCCTCCTGGTTGTTATGACCCAGTTGCTGTGGTAACCTCCTCCTGGTTCGTTATGACCTAGTTGATGTGGTAACCTCCTCCTGGTTCGTTAGGACCCAGTTGCTGTGGTAACCTCCTCCTGGTTCGTTATGACCCAGTTGCTGTGGTAACCTCCTCCTGGTTCGTTATGACCCAGTTGCTGTGGTAACCTCCTCCTGGTTCCTTGTTGAATTGCAGGACTTTCCCATCATGTTCATCCATCACCTAGCAACAGTGAGCCTGATCAGTTTCTCCTACGCTAACAACATGCTACGTGTCGGGAGCCTGGTGATGTGTGTCCACGATGCATCAGACTTCATACTGGAGGTCAGTGGGTATGGACGGACACACACACACACACACACACACACACACACACACACAGGCTCAGTTCCAGTGTCCACATTTACAAACTAGCATACTACTTAGAATGAGTTGGCCATGCATTTTCAGTGATATGCTAGTGTGGATACTGGAATGTCTTATTTCTCATGAAGAAGGAACTTCTGGTGTGACATGGAACATTCAGTCAGACACAGAAACTAGTAGGTACATTCAATTATATCAAGCTTTTTCTACTCCTCTTTTTCAGGCAGCCAAGCTGGCCAACTACGCCAAGTACCAGCGCTTGTGTGACTTCCTGTTTGTTCTGTTTGCAGTAGTCTTCTTCATCACACGGCTCGTCATCTACCCTCTACGGTTAGTGAACCTCTGGTTGTCATATACCCTCTATGGTTAGTGAACCTCTGGTTGTCATCTACCCTCTATGGTTAGTGAACCTCTGGTTGTCATCTACCCTCTACGGTTAGTGAACCTCTGGTTGTCATCTACCCTCTACGGTTAGTGAACCTCTGGTTGTCATCTACCCTCTACGGTTAGTGAAACTCCATGGTTGTCATCTACCCTCTTCAGTTAGTGAAACTCCATGGTTGTCATCTACCCTCCTCAGTTAGTGAAACTCTATGGTTGTTATCTACCCTCTATGGTTAGTGAACCTCTGGTTGTCATCTACCCTCTACGGTTAGTGAACCTCTATGGTTGACATCTACCCTCTATGGTTGACATCTACCCTCTACGGTTAGTGAAACTCCATGGTTGTCATCTACCCTCTTCAGTTAGTGAAACTCCATGGTTGTCATCTACCCTCCTCAGTTAGTGAAACTCCATGGTTGTCATCTACCCTCCTCAGTTAGTGAAACTCTATGGTTGTCATCTACCCTCTATGGTTAGTGAACCTCTGGTTGTCATCTACCCTCTACGGTTAGTGAACCTCTATGGTTGACATCTACCCTCTATGGTTGACATCTACCCTCTACGGTTAGTGAACCTCTGGTTGTCATCTACCCTCTACGGTTAGTGAAACTCCATGGTTGTCATCTACCCTCCTCAGTTAGTGAAACTCCATGGTTGTCATCTACCCTCCTCAGTTAGTGAAACTCTATGGTTGTCATCTACCCTCTATGGTTAGTGAACCTCTGGTTGTCATCTACCCTCTACGGTTAGTGAACCTCTATGGTTGACATCTACCCTCTATGGTTGTCATCTACCCTCTACGGTTAGTGAAACTCTATGGTTGTCATCTACCCTCTATGGTTACACATCTACCCTCTATGGTTAGTGAACCTCTGGTTGTCATCTACCCTCTACGGTTAGTGAACCTCTATGGTTGACATCGACCCTCTATGGTTGTCATCTACCCTCTACTGTCAGTGACCCTCTATGGTTATCCATCTACCCTCTATGGTTACCCATCTACCCTCTATGGTTACCCACCTACCCTCTATGGTTATGGTTACCCATCTACCCTCTATGGTTACCCATCTACCCTCTATGGTTATGGTTACCCATCTACCCTCTATGGTTATGGTTATCCATCTACCCTCTATGGTTACCCATCTACCCTCTATGGTTACCCATCTACCCTCTATGGTTACCCATCTACCCTCTATGGTTACCCATCTACCCTCTATGGTTACCCATCTACCCTCTATGGTTACCCATCTACCCTCTATGGTTACCCATCTACCCTCTATGGTTACCCATCTACCCTCTATGGTTACCCATCTACCCTCTATGGTTATCCATCTACCCTCTATGGTTACCCATCTACCCTCTATGGTTACCCATCTACCCTCTATGGTTACCCATCTACCCTCTATGGTTATGGTTATCCATCTACCCTCTATGGTTACCCATCTACCCTCTATGGTTATCCATCTACCCTCTATGGTTACCCATCTACCCTCTATGGTTATCCATCTACCCTCTATGGTTACCCATCTACCCTCTATGGTTACCCATCTACCCTCTATGGTTATCCATCTACCCTCTATGGTTACCCATCTACCCTCTATGGTTATCCATCTACCCTCTATGGTTATCCATCTACCCTCTATGGTTACCCATCTACCCTCTATGGTTATCCATCTACCCTCTATGGTTATCCATCTTCCCTCTATGGTTACCCATCTACCCTCTATGGTTACCCATCTACCCTCTATGGTTACCCATCTACCCTCTATGGTTACCCATCTACCCTCTATGGTTACCCATCTTCCCTCTATGGTTATCCATCTTCCCTCTATGGTTATCATCTACCCTCTATGGTTAGTGCAGCACAGCCTTCTATGGTTAGCCTCTGTCTGTCTGCCAGGTCTCCCTTGGGAAACTTCCTGGTTAATGGGACTTCCTGGTTAACTAAAGGTTAAATAACATTCAGCAGAACTATAGTGCATTCGGGAAGAGTATTCAGACCTCTTGACTTTTAGTTACGTTACACCCTTATTCTAGAATGGATTCAGTACTCAGTACTTTGTTGAAGCACATTTGGCAGTGATTACAGCCTCAAGTCTTCTTGGGTATGATGCTACAAGCTTGGCACACATGTATTTCAAATCAAATTTTAATGGTCACATACACATGGTTAGCAGATGTTATTGCAAGTGTAGCGAAATGCTTGTTTGGGGAGTTCCTCCCATTATTCTCTGCAGATCCTCTCAAGCTCTGTCAGGTTTAATGGAGGGCGTCACTGCACAGATATTTTCAAATCTCTCCAGAGATGTTCGATCGGGTTGAAGTCCGGGCTCTGTTTGGGCCACTCAAGGACATTCAGAGACTTGTCTTGGCTGTGTGCTTAGGGTTGTTGTCCTGTTGGTGGGTGAACCTTTGCCCCATTCTGAGGTCCTGAGTGCTCTGGAGCAGGTTTTCATCAAGGATCTCTCTGTACTTTGCTCTGTTCATCTTTCCATCGATCCTGACTAGACTCCCAGTCCCTGCTGCTGAAAAACATCCCCACAGCATGATGCTGCCACCACCATGCTTCACCGTAGGGATGGTGCCAGGTTTCCTCCAGATGTGACGCTTGGCATTCAGGCCAAATAGTTCAATATTGGTTTCATCAGACCAGAGAATCTTATTTTTCATGGCCTGAGAGTCTAGCTGCCTTTTGGCAAACTCTAAGCGGGCTGTCATGTGCCTTTTACTGAGGAGTGGCTTCCATCTGGCCACTCTACCATAAAGGTCTGATTGGTGGAGTGCTGCAGACATGGTTGTCCTTCTGAAAGGTTATCCCATCTCTACAGAGGAACTCTGAAGCTCTGTCAGAGTGACCATCGTATTCTTGGTCACCTTCCTGACCAAGGCCCTTCTCCTCTAAATGCTCAGTTTGGCTGGGCGGCCAGCTCTAGGAAGAGTCTTGGTGGTTCCAAACTTCTTCCATTTAACAATGATGGAGACCACTGTTTTCTTAGGGATCTTCAATGCTGCAGAAATGTTTTGGAACCCTTCCACAGATCTGTGCCTCGACACAATCCTGTCTCTGAGCTCTATGGACAATTCATTCTACCTCATAGCTTGGTTTTTGCTCTGACATGCACTGTCATCTGTGGGACCTAATATATACCGCTGTGTGCCTTTCCAAATCATGTCCAATCATTTGAATTTACCACAGGTCGACTCCAATCAAGTTGTAGAAACATCTCAAGGATGATCAATGGAAACAGGATGCACCCGAGTTCAATTTGGAGTCTCGTAGCAAAGGGTCTGAATACTTGTGTAAATAAGGTATTTCTGTTTTTTATGTTATCCAAGCAGATAAAGTAGGCAGGAAGCCTAGCGGTTAGAGAGGCGAGCCAACAACTGAAGGGTTGCCAGTTCGAATCCCAGGTCAAACGGATATAATCTGTCAGGAAGTGAGCTGGCCAGTATGCCAGTGCACCTCTCCAAAAACATGTATGTGTGTCATTCGTAGGGGATGGATTAAGTATGGCTGTCTGGTTGCGTTCCGTGTGTGTGTGTGTGTGTGTGTGTGTGTGTGTGTGTACATCATTCTGTGCACATCTTAATTCATGGTGTGATACTTCCTATGTTCCAGGATCCTGAACACAACGTTGTTTGAGAGCTGGGAGATCATTGGTCCATACCCTTCCTGGTGGCTCTTCAACTCCCTACTGCTGGTGCTACAGGTGCTGCACGTCATCTGGTCCTACCTCATAGCCGGGATCGCCTACAAAGCCTTGGTTCGAGGAAAGGTGAGTGGGATGTAGGACTGGTACAGGTTAGATATAGACAGGTGAGTGGGATGTAGGACTGGTACAGGTTAGATATAGACAGGTGAGTGGGATGTAGGACTGGTACAGGTTAGATATAGACAGGTGAGTGGGATGTAGGACTGGTACAGGTTAGATTAGACAGGTATGGGATGAGGACAGTTAGATGAGACAGGTGAGTGGGATGTAGGACTGGTTAGATGTAGACAGGTTATGATGGTACAAGTTAGACAAGACAGGTGAGTGGGATGTAGGACTGGTACAGGTGAGTTAGATGTAGACAGGTGAGTGGGATGTAGGACTGGTACAGGTTAGATGTAGACAGGTGAGTGGGATGTAGGACTGGTACAGGTTAGATATAGACAGGTGAGTGGGATGTAGGACTGGTACAGGTTAGATGTAGACAGGTGAGTGGGATGTAGGACTGATACAGGTTAGATATAGACAGGTTAGATGTAGACAGGTGAGTGGGATGTAGGACTGGTACAGGTTAGATATAGACAGGTGAGTGGGATGTAGGACTGGTACAGGTTAGATGTAGACAGGTGAGTGGGATGTAGGACTGATACAGGTTAGATATAGACAGGTTAGATGTAGACAGGTGAGTGGGATGTAGGACTGGTACAGGTTAGATATAGACAGGTGAGTGGGATGTAGGACTGGTACAGGTTAGATATAGACAGGTGAGTGGGATGTAGGACTGGTACAGGTTAGATATAGACAGGTGAGTGGGATGTAGGACTGGTACAGGTTAGATATAGACAGGTGAGTGGGATGTAGGACTGGTACAGGTTAGATGTAGATGTAGGACTGGTACAGGTTAGATGTGGGATGGGATGTAGGACTGATACAGGTTAGATTAGATAGACAGGTGAGTTGGATGTAGGACTGGTATGTAGGACAGGTTAGATATAGACAGGTGAGTGGGATGTAGGACTGGTACAGGTTGGGATGATGTAGACAGACAGTGAGTGGGATGTAGGACTGGTACAGGTTAGATGTAGACAGGTGAGAGGGATGTAGGACTGGTACAGGTTAGATACAGGTTAGATATAGACAGGTTAGATGTAGACAGGTGAGTGGGATGTAGGACTGGTACAGGTTAGATATAGACAGGTGAGTTGGATGTAGGACTGGTACAGGTTAGATGTAGACAGGTGAGTGGTATGTAGGACTGATACAGGTTAGATATAGACAGGTTAGATGTAGACAGGTGAGTGGGATGTAGGACTGGTACAGGTTAGATATAGACAGGTGAGTTGGATGTAGGTGTGGTACAGGTTAGATATAGACAGGTGAGTGGGAGTTCAGAGCCTGTATGAGGACAGCGTCTCAGATTAGAAGTGCTGATCTAGGATCAGGTCCTTCCTGTTCATATAATCGTATTCATTATGATCTAAAAGACACAGCTCATGCTATATCAGCAATGTTACTGGGAGACTGTTGTGATTACAGGCCCAGACTTTGAGACTGTTGTGAATACAGGCCCAGGCTTTGAGACTGTTGTGAATAGAGGCCCAGACGTTGATACTGTTGTGAATACAGGCCCAGCCTTTGAGACTGTTGTGAATACAGGCCCAGGCGTTGAGACTGTTGTGAATACAGGCCCAGCCTTTGAGACTGTTGTGAATACAGGCCCAGCCTTTGAGACTGTTGTGAATACAGGCCCAGCCTTTGAGACTGTTGTGCATACAGGCCCAGACTTTGAGACTGTTGTGAATACAGGCCCAGGCTTTGAGACTGTTGTGCATACAGGCCCAGGCTTTGAGACTGTTGTGAATACAGGCCCAGGCTTTGAGACTATTGTGCATACAGGCCCAGACTTTGAGACTGTTGTGAATACAGGCCCAGACTTGAGAAACTCAGGAGTGGAAGTTCATGTCAGACTTCAGCTCAGGCTATAGTGAGTAAATAATAACACCTGTTGCATGTTGGAGGCTATGGAAGAACTATGTAATAAAAACAGTTTTTTATCTGTTCATACCTTTTCTTTATCTTGTTCTCTCTGCAGAGATTGCTCTTTTATTTTCTCTCTGGGGTGAGAGAGATCCTCCTATCTTTCCATCTGTCTTTCTCGGCTGAGTCTTCCTCCTCCACTGCTCTTTTCCTTGCTTGCCCTGTCTATCTGATGACTATATATATTTCTCTGCTCTCTGCAGTAAGTATTCTATTTATGCCTTCATTTACTTTTCCCCCCCAAACAATGTGGTTGTCATCTTTGTGACTTTTTGACCTGCAATAGGTTACATATGAAGAGATCATGTTATTAATTTATGTGTAATTTACCTATTAAAATAAGGTGCATTATTCATTCAACCATGTTTCCAGGATGTCAAGCACGTCGTTCACTTTGAATTGTAACCTTGTATTTCTCTGTCTGTCAGGTGTCTAAGGATGACCGCAGTGACGTGGAGAGCAGCTCGGAGGAGGAGGCTGACACCAACAGAACCAATGACAGGGGGGTTAAAATGGCTTTCTCTCCTAAGGCAGAGAACGACACCAATGGCACCAACGGCTACGCCGTCACCACTAAAAGCTGGCCACAGATACGCACCAGCAGCAGGTGATAGAGGAGCCTGCCGTCTGATTCACACTATAGGGCCGAGCCAGGTCAAATATGTCTGGCCTGGTTACACTGCACATCCACTATTTGTCGGAACTGTGCTGGAAAGGACAATATCAGAGCCAGTACTGTTGGGGTCGGCCCTATAGTAAGAATTAGGCATATCTGTGCGGCCTTTCCACTACTAGTTCGTCCTATCCTAGATTACATCTTCTCCAGCCTCATCCAGTTCCCTGGACGGTTTAACTTAAGTTTCTTCATTCTTCTAACTCTTAATTCAAATTTCTTCTTCAGAACTAACAATGATCGATGACTATGACAGCATACGATGGATGAATAGACACACTACTGTGACCCATAGAATCAAAACTGATGAAATGAAGAGAGAGAAAAAAAAGTGCATTCCCTGATGTCAAGTGAATGGGTCTGTAGATATTTGCGGTACCTTATGAACATAGAATGTTTGCTTGTAATTCCATTTGTTTAATGTGATGCTGCAGTTTGCCTGAGATTCTCTTCTGTCCGTTTTATTGGTCCGGTGGACTTGAGTTACTACTGTGTATTTTAAGAAGTAATTGTTCAGTTACTTTGTTTCTGGTCAGTTCTGTTCACTCTTTGTCTTATTAATATGAGACCAATGTTTATTGAATGTTTAACGTTTTTTTAAATGTCTTTGGTATAAAAAAAAATGCATATGAATTTAAATGTGAAGAAGTCAACAGAATCCTCTTCAGTGGAGATCATCCATAGATGTGGTGTGTATTAGGGCTAATATGTGAGTGTTGAGTACAGAGACAAAAATAGATGTTTATTTGTGTAAGATGTTTTTATTCATATTAACAGTTGGTACATAACCTTGAAGATCCCACCACACAAACTATGATTCAGTATGATCTGAGCAAGTTATGATAAGAGACTGATTTGACATTTAGTTTAAACTGGATGGAGTCAACCCATTTTTCAGTCAACTCCAGTCCTCTGCTCCTTCTCCTTTTAGCAGACAAATTATGAACTTGACAGTAAATGAAGAGTAGATTCTCCTTTACTCATCTGGGCACACAAAACTTCCACACCCAAATAGTATATCACATAAAAGTCCCATGGGAGGAACAGAAATGTCCATGATTTTGTGGACAAACTATTCAGTTCCAGTCCTCTATGGCTTGAGGACCTCCACGTCTTGGTTTTCTGCCGCTACCTGCAGCTCTTTTTGCTTGTTCATGTAGCGGTATCCCCGCATGGTGCACAGGTATCCCCCGTAGAGTGTCAACAGCATCATCGAGGCAGAAAACCCCCGGTATCCGAAGTCGGCGAGTCGCTTTGCGGTGGTCAACATGATGATGGTGTTCCTGAGGAAGTTATATCCAGCAACGACAAGTTGTAGTACAACTAAGGGTAGCTACATACATCTCATTGTTTACTCGTGTTTAACAATGTGGTTCACAGATAACAAAATGTCAACATTTCAACAAAAAAACTATAACATCGGATGTTAGTCAAATTCAGGGTATCTGATGTAATTTAGCTATGTTAGCTAGCTATCAAGGTTAGCAAGCTTTTATCAACACATTGAATAAAAATTGTGTTTTTTTTTTCCAGTTTCAAATTACTGCTATGTAAATTGCATTGTCGCTTACCTTGGAAAATATGACCGTCAGATTATTGATACCCTTCTCAATGTCAACAAACCTGGCTAGCTAACTTCCGTAACTGAAAACAACGGAGTCTTGTGAGGGTCAAAAGTCGTTCGGTTCTTGAGTAATCAGCAGTGGGAGGAGCGGTATAGAAGTTCTGTAGATTTTTCCTAGGTCGGACGTATTTTGATGCTGCACACGTGGGAACAACGATGGCCACATGTGGAGCAGAGAGTGAAGTTCTGGATGAAAAAGATGATCCCGGTGCAGCACCGTACGGCAATTTTATAAACTATTACACATTCAACCCACCAGAGAACCGTCTAAGCCTCATTCCGACCACACTTATTCAGGATTTGGGGTATGGCAAGGATAGCAGTGAAACCATTTTGTTGCTGGATGTCGGTTGCAATTCAGGGGTAAGCTAAAGCTGGCTAAGTTAGCCACAGAAAGAGATTTAATCATGTTAGCTATCCTTTACAAACTGATCCACCACCCACACACATTAAGACAACAATTACCGAGTTTCATCATCGGTCTTTGAATATTTTGAGTTAGATGTCTGTCACTAATGAAGTATTTTCTCATCTATCCATGTGTAATATATTACAGGACCTGACAGTGGCATTGTACAGACACCTTCAACAGAGAGTCTTGTCTGAAGACTCTACAACACCACCCGACACTGATCTCCAATTCCTCGGCTTCGACCTGGACGAAACCCTGATCCTCCGGGCCCAACAGACCAACCCTTTCCCCCAGAGCATCTCTTTCATTCCCTTAGACATCACTGAGGATGCTGCTAGCCAGACCCAGCTACAGGACTACCTGAGACAACATGGCGGCTTCCGCTTCCACCTCTCCCTGTGCCTGGCTGTTACCATGTGGGTCCACCTGAACCACGGAGACGCTGCCCTGCTGGGGCTCCTCTCCCGGCTGGCCTCCGTCAGCCAACATCTCCTCCTGGAGGCCCAGCCCTGGAAGTGCTACCGTTCGGCTGCCCGGAGGCTGAGGAAGCTAGGGCGGTCTGACTTTGACCACTTCAAGGAGTTAAAGATCAGAGGAGATGTGGCAGAACAAGCCAGGGAACACTTAGAGAAACACTGTGGGATGGCACTGATGCAGTGTTTCGGTAGTACCAGCTGGGATCGTAGACTGCTCCTCTTTAGGAGAAGAGAGACGGTTGACCTACATTTATCCCAGTAGATAAAATGACTGGACTTGTAGTGTATGTTATGATGATTGTCTTGAAGGAGTAAACTGAAAACATTTGAAAATTGTCTTCCTTGACAATGAAGTGACAAGGTCCTAAGGAAATATGTATGTGCAGTGAAGGAACTCCAGATTCTGATCTTTAATTGCAGTGAAGGACCCGTATGTTGATTGAACACTAGGAGGCAATAATACTCTGTTACTACTTGTATTACCACCATACCTAGTCTATGCTTTCAGCTATGCATTTAACTTACCTTCCTCGATTTTCTTCTTAATAGTGTATATGTTTTGGCAAACAATTATGAATGAACTGTGTGTGTGTATGAGAAATGAATTTAATATTTTATTTTTGGGGATGTTTAAAAATAAGAATGAATAAAGCCCATGAATTTACTACTCCAAAGCATCATATCTCTTCAAATAACACACTCCCCCTTTCTTCAAGGACCTCTCTCTCAAAGTTCATATTAAATGAATAGACAAGAAGCAGGTGGTGTCCTATTTGTTTTGACCTCATGACAACCATTCTCTCGCTGCCTGAGAATGAAGCTTTTTGTACTTACACTATAGGCCTTGAGCACTCTCTTGTTATTTATTTAAAAACGTCTACACCATCCCATGTGTTACAGCAAGTAACATTTTACATTAACATGAAATGACCAGTTGAAACTGCAAGTTTGTTCTTTCTGTAATGAAAATACAAAGACAAAAGTTTGTATCCATCTAGCTACAAACAACTAGCTACAAAATCAAAACTATTAGATCTTGAATCATGATCTTATGGTATACTCTCCATGCACATAAACAAAAGAAGCAATACATGTGATATAAACTCTGATATACCGGTAATTGTTCTTCATCCTCAGCCAGAAAGATCTGAGGGCTCCTCAGTGAGAGCTGAATCTGGAGCTTCCTCTTTGTTCAATCGTTTTAATCAGCAGCTTGGGTGTTGAGCTGAAGCTGCTGTGGTATTTGTTACAGCTGCTCTTAGAACCTGAACAGAACACACCAGTCTAATGGTTAGAGCATAGAATTAGGAATTAGAATGCTAGGATGGACATGAACCTTCTTCTGATGGTATAAAGATAAGGGAGTTGGTCAACCATAGTTTGCTACTACTTTATTTTGATTAACTAGCCAGTCAGTTTTGGAGGAATGATTACATACATTTTTTCAAATTATCTGCCAACAATACAGTCAATCCACGACATACACTGGCTGAAATCAGTTGATGATAGGACTTACACAAGTTGTCAATGCAACGGGAACCTTTTCATTTTTTATTTAACCTTTATTTAACTAGGCAAGTCAGTTAAGAACAAATTATTAATTACAATGACGGACTAAAAGCACTGATACTGTATCATAATAGCACTCAGCTTTCCGTGAAAACAAACATTTAGTTTGATGGTCTGTTTACATATGTTTTAGAGGCTTTTTATACAGGACATTTGTTTAAAACCTCTATAGACTGTATTTATAGTTACAGTGTATTTGGAAAGCATTCAGACCTTGACTTTTTACACATTTTGTTACATTACAGCCTTATTCTAAAATGTCTTTAAAAAAAGATTCCCTCAATCTCCACATAATACCCCATAATGACAAAGCAAAAAAGGCTTTTTAGAAAATTTTGCAAAAAAATAAATAAAACGAATGAAAATATTACATTTACATGAGTATTCACACCCTTTACTCAGTACTTTGTTGAAGCACCTTTTGGCAGTGATTACAGCTTCTAGTCTTCTTGGGTATGACACTACAAGCTTGGCACACCTGTATTTAGGAAGTTTCACCCATTGTTCTCTGCAGATCCTCTCAAGCTCTGTCAGGTTGGATGGGGAGCGTCACTGCACAGCTATTTCCCAGTCTCTCCAGGGATGTTCGACCGGGCTCTGGCTGTGCCACTCAAGGACAAACAGAGACATGTCCTGAAACCAGTCCTGCGTTGTCTTGGCTGTGTGCTTAGGGTCATTGTCCTGTTGGAAGGTGAACCTTCACCCCAGTCTGAGGTTCTGAGCACTTTGGAGCAGGTTTTCATCAAGGTTCTCTCTGTACTTTGCTCCGTTCATCTTTCCATCGATCCTGACTAGTCTTCCAGTCCCTGCTGCTGAAAAACATCCCCACAGCACGATGCTGCCACCACCGTGCTTCACCGTAGGGATGGTGCCAGGTTTCCTCCAGATGTGACACTTGGCATTCAGGCCAAAGAGTTCAATCTGGTTTCATCAGACCAGAGAATCTTGTTTCTCGTGGTCTGAGAGTCCTTTAGGTGCCTTTTGGCAAACTCCAAGCGGGCTGTCATTTTACTGAGGAGTGGCTTCCGTCTGACCTCTCTACCATAAAGGCCTGATTGGTGGAGTGCTGCAGAGAGCCTGACTAACCATTGTATGTATGTAGCCTCGCTACTTCTATAGCCTCGCTACTTTTATAGCCTGTCTTTTTACTGTTGTTTTATTTCTTTACCTACCTATTGTTCACCTAATACCTTTTTTGCACTGTTGGTTAGAGCCTGTAAGTAAGCATTTCACTGTAAGGTCTACACCTGTTGTACTCACCGCACGTGACAAATCAACTTTGATTTGATTTGATTTGATGATTGTCCTTCTGGAAGGTTCTCCCATCTCTGCAGAGGAACTCTGGAGCTCTGTCAGAGTGACCATTATTTTGTTGGTCACAGCTCTAGGAAGAGTCTTGGTGGTTCATAGCTACTTCCATTTAAGAATGATGGAGGCCACTGTGTTCTTGGGGACCTTCAATGCTGCAGAAATGTTTTGGTACCCTTCCCCAGATCTGTGTCTTGACACAATCCTGTGTCGGAGCTCTACGGACAATTCCTTTGACCTCATGGTTTGTTTTTTACTCTGACATGCATTGTCAACTGTGGGGCCTTATATAGACAGCTGTGTGCCTTTCGAAATCATGTCCAGTCAATTTAATTTACCACAGATGGACTCCAAGTTGTAGAAACAACTCAAGCAGGATGCACCTGAGCTCAATTTCGAGTCTCATAGCATAGGATCTGAATACTTATGTAAATAAGGTATTTCTGTTTTAAATTTGAATACATTTACAATTTTATTTTCTAAAAACATGTTTTCACTTTGTCATTATGGGGTATTGTGTGTAGATTGATGAGGGAAAACAATATTTAATACATTTTAGAATAAGGCTGTAACATAACAAAACATGGAAAAACTCAGGGGGTCGTAATACTTTCCGAATGCACTGTATATGACAATAGTTTAGGTTGACAATAATTCTATTACACAATTGCTGATATAAAATCTATATTGGCTGCCATTTTTAATCCATTGTGGAACTTGGTCATTTAATGTGATCTCTATGGGTTGGAGCCTAAACATAAATGCTCTTGTGTTTGAATTCTGAATTTTGTATGATTCTAGTCAGTGGATGATAACATTAAATAGAGTACATTTTCTGATGTATTTTTTCAGTAGTACATAGGCTACTTACTGTAGCTGGACACCGACTGGATATTGACAATAGATTGATGTCCAATCCTAGAAGAAAAATAAATAGTGCCGCTTCAGTTTCTGAAATACCTTTAAAACATTGTCCTTGTTAAGAACCTCAACTTATAGAAAATGGTCATACTGTATCATGTCCCAGGTTTACCTGTCCTCTCCCTCCATGCCTGTCCTCCTCTCCTCCATACCTGTCCTCCTCTCCTCCATGCCTGTCCTCCTCTCCTCCATACCTGTCCTCCTCTCCCTCCATACCTGTCCTCTCCCTCCATATGTGTCCTCTTCTCCCTCCATACCTGTCCTCTCCCTCCATATCTGTCCTCCTCTCCCTCCATACCTGTCCTCTCCCCACCATATGTGTCCTCTTCTCCCTCCATACCTGTCCTCCTCTCCCACCATATCTGTCCTCTTCTCCCTCCATACCTGTCCTCCTCTCCCACCATACCTGTCCTCCTCTCCCACCATACCTGTCCTCCTCCCTCCATACCTGCCCTCTCCCTCCATACCTGTCCTCCTCCCCTCCATACCTGTCCTCTTCTCCCTCCATACCTGTCCTCCTCTCCCTCCATACCTGTCCTCCTCCCCTCCATACCTGTCCTCCTCCCTCCATACCTGTCCTCCTCTCCCTCCATACCTGTCCTCCTCCCCTCCATACCTGTCCTCTTCTCCCTCCATACCTGTCCTCCTCTCCCTCCATACCTGTCCTCCTCCCCTCCATACCTGTCCTCCTCCCCTCCATACCTGTCCTCCTCCCCTCCATACCTGTCCTCTACCTCCATATCTGTCCTCCTCTCCCTCCATACCTGTCCTCCTCCCCTCCATACCTGTCCTCCTCCCCTCCATACCTGTCCTCTACCTCCATATCTGTCCTCCTCTCCCTCCATGCCTGTCCTCCTCTCCCTCCATACCTGTCCTCCTCTCCCTCCATGCCCGTCCTCCTCTCCCTCCATACCTGTCCTCCTGTCCTCCTCTCCCTCCATACCTGTCCTCCTCTCCCGCCATACTTGCCCTCCTCTCCCTCCATACCTGTCCTCCTTTCCATCCATACCTGTCCCCCTCCATACCTGTCCTCCTTTCCTCCTCTCCCTCCATGCCCGTCCTCCTCTCCCTCCATACCTGTCCTCCTGTCCTCCTCTCCCTCCATACCTGTCCTCCTCTCCCTCCATACTTGTCCTCCTCTCCCTCCATACCTGTCCTCCTTTCCGTCCATACCTGTCCTCCTCTCCCTCCATGCCCGTCCTCCTCTCCCTCCATACCTGTCCTCCTTTCTTCCTCTCCCTCCATTCCTGTCCTCCTCTCCCTCCATACCTGTCTTCTACCTCCATACCTGTCCTCTCCCTCCATATCTGTCCTCCTCTCCCTCCATGCCTGTCCTCCTATCCCTCCATACCTGTCCTCCTCTCCCTCCATACCGTACCTGTCCTCCTCTCCCTCCATACCTGTCCTCCTCTCCCTCCATGCCTGTCCTCCTCTCCCTCCATACCTGTCCTCCTGTCCTCCTCTCCCTCCATACCTGTCCTCCTCTCCCTCCATACTTGTCCTCCTCTCCCTCCATACCTGTCCTCCTTTCTGTCCATACCTGTCCTCCTCTCCCTCCATACCTGTCCTCCTTTCCTCCTCTCCCTCCATTCCTGTCCTCCTCTCCCTCCATACCTGTCCCCCCCCTCCATACCTGCTCTCCTCCCCCTCCAGTAGTTTTCTGTAGGTGGCTATCTCTATGTCCAGGGCCAGCTTGATGTTCATCAGGTCTTGGTACTCTCTGAGCTGCCTGACCATGTCTTGCTTGGCCCTCTGCAGAGCATCCTCCAGATCTCTCATCTTGGACTTGGCCTCCTTCACAGCCAGCTCCCCACGGCCCTCAGCATCAGTGATCTGGTTCTCCAGGTTGGCACGCTACGGGAGAGATAGGTATAGTTAGGGTTAGGTTAGAGACTTAGCCTCCTTCACAGCCAGCTCCCCACGGCCCTCAGCATCAGCGATCTGGTTCTCCAGGTTGGCACGCTACGGGAGAGATAGGTATAGTTAGGGTTAGGTTAGAGACTTAGCCTCCCCACAGCCAGCTCCCCACGGCCCTCAGCATCAGCGATCTGGTTCTCCAGGTTGACACGCTATGGGACATCAACACCAGGGTTAAGGTTGCATCGATTTCCTGGCATTTGCTTGCGTCACACCAAGTGGCACTTGTTTGATATTACTGTGCCTCAGTGCAGTTAAACTATATAGCATTATATAATAAGTGAACTACCTGTTGTTTGACAGCCTCTATCTCACTCTGCAGACGGACGATCAAGCGGTTGATTTCGGCTGTCTCTCCCTTGGTGTTCCTCAGCTCATCTCCATACTGCGTGGCCTGGATGGCAATCTGGTCCAACTGAGATTTAAACACAACATGCATTACATAAAGACCCCGAATCAGTTGGACTGCTGGTCTAGGATCAGGTTGAAATAATGTTATTCACTATTATCTAAACTGATCCTAGATCAGCACTCCAACTCTGAGAGGCACAGAGTTCTCTTGGACCTTTTTCACACTATCTACCAAAGCACACTTTTTGGCCTGATATTATCCATTAACATTGTCCTTCCAGCCTGGTTCCAGCTGCTATGGTAGATGTGTAACCAGGCCAGAGCAGTACGGCTCGGCTCAGAATGTGTGAAATGGGTATTGATTTCCATGTAGTAAAACAAAATCCCTCTTATCCACTTCAATCTAACAAAATCCATCTTGTCCACTTCAATCCTAGAATAGCCAACTGTTGTTCACCTTGGACTTGTACCACATCTCAGCTTCCTCTCGGCTCTTAACAGCGATGTCCTCATACTGAGCCTTGACGTCAGCCACTATCTGGTCCATGTTGAGGTCACGACTGTTGTCTATCTGTACCACCACAGAGGTGTCCCTGATACTGGCTTGCAGCTCACGCAGCTCCTGGATGTACGAAGAGGTGAACAAACAAACAAACAAACAAACTCCAAAAGGATCTTACCGTAACTTGAGTTCCCGGGGATTGTTTTGTATGTGATCATTACAGTATTTGAACTCACAACTTTGGCATTGATAGCCACTCACTCTCACCAACTGCCTGAACCATACAGGACATACATGTGTGGATTGCAGTTTCTTGGTAATACAGTTATGATCATACCTCTTCATAGATGAACCTGAGGAAGTTGATCTCATCAGTCAGAGCTCCCACCTTGTCTCCCAGGTCTGCCTTCACCATGTGTGCCGAGTCCACATCCTGATAGGACAACATACTATAGTTACCCTCTCTATTCCCTTCGACTACTGCTGTTTTGTAAAAACCTAATACCTTGAAAGAACAACAACAGTAGGCCACCAAGTACCTTGTCCAAACATACCAGGTGCAATTTATTGAAGACTGAGTGTTTCATTGCAAGACAGCTAATTAGGTTGATGTCAAAATTGATTTTGACATGGTGGTTTGATATTTTCTCTGTATCCCCTATACACCTCAGGTCCAGATCCTTCATTATTGTTTTCAGTGGTGAAATTATACCTTACAAGCGTATGGTTTCTTAATCTCGCAGAAGATGGGGCAGGTTTGCTCATACTAGCTATTGTTGTCTCTGTCTCTCTGGGCCTTTTCATTTGCAGTGTTTGTCTAACTTAATTAACCTCACTCTCATGGTACAGCACTGTATCACTGAATACAACATTAAGTTGATGTCATAGTATGGTATTGTGTCCATAAAATAATCCAAAAGCATCAATGTTATACTTCTGAGACCATTAAAACACAATTCAGGTATCACTGGGGAAATGTGATGCTCTCACCTTTTTCAGATTCACAAATACGTTCTCCATATTTTGTCTCTTGTTGATCTCGTCTTCGTATCTAGGTAAAAACAGAATGACAAGAGACTGACTTTGGTCCGAAAGTATCTGGCTTTGATCATCTTCGGGTCACACTTTGTTATTGGTCAGTGTTATAATGACACCAGATTATATGTTAGTCATAATCTGGGCCAGGAGTTTCTCCATGAACCTGCAGACTAAACCCCTCTCGCTGGCAGCTCTTCCCCCTAGTCATTGTCAGAAAAAAGAGAACAAAAGAGAACTCAACCAATATTCCTGGCAATAACTAGGTGTCCCTACTTGTGTTTGAAATCATCCACCAGACATTGCATGTTCCTCAGCTCTCCATCCAGACAGATACAGATAGATAGATAGATAGATAGACAGACAGACAGACAGACAGACAGACAGACAGACAGACAGACAGACAGACAGACAGACAGACAGACAGACAGACAGACAGACAGACAGACAGACAGACAGACAGACAGACAGACAGACAGACAGACAGACAGACAGACAGACAGACAGACAGACAGACAGACAGACAGATAGATAGATAGATAGATAGATAGATAGATAGATAGATAGATAGATAGATAGATAGATAGATAGATAGATAGATAGATAGATAGACAGACAGACAGACAACAGACAACAGACAGATTATTTGTAGATAGATAGATAGAACAGATAGATAGATAGATAGATAGATAGATAGATAGATAGATAGATAGATAGATAGATAGATAGATAGATAGATAGATAGATAGATAGATAGATAGATAGATAGATAGATAGATAGATAGATAGATAGATAGATAGATAGATAGATAGACAGACAAATCAAATCAAAGTTTATTTGTCACATGCGCCAAATACAACAGGTAGCGAGGCTACGTACAGACACCGGTTAGTCAGGCTGATTGAGGTAGTATGTACATGTAGATATAGTTAAAGTGACTATACATATATGATGAACAGAGAGTAGCAGTAGCGTAAAAGAGGGGTTGGTGGGTGGTGGGACACAATGCAGATAGCCCGGTTAACCAATGTGCGGGAGTACTGGTTGGTCGTCCCAATTGAGGTAGTATGTACATGAATGTATAGTTAAAGTGACTATGCATATATGATAAACAGAGTGTAGCAGCAGTGTAAAAGGGGGTGGGGGGTTGGGGGCACACAATGCAAATAGTCCTGGTAGCCATTTGATTACCTGTTCAGGAGTCTTATGGCTTGGGGGTAAAACTGTTGAGAAGCCTTTTTGTCCTAGACTTGGCACTCTGGTACCGCTTGCCATGCGGTAGTAGAGAGAGCAGGCTATGACTGGGATGGCTGGGGTCTTTTTTACCATTTTTAGGGCCTTCCTCTGACACCGCCTGGTGTAGAGGTCCTGGATGGCAGGCAGCTTAGCCCCAGTGATGTACTGGGCCGTACTCACTACCCTCTGTAGTGCCTTGCGGTTAGAGAACGAGCAATTGCCATACCAGGCAGTGATGCAACCAGTCAGGATGTTCTCGATGTTGCAGTTGTAGAACCTTTTGAGGATCTCAGGACCCATGCCAAATCTTTTTAGTTTCCTGAGGGGGTATAGGCTTTGTCGTGCCCTCTTCACCACTGTCTTGGTGTGTTTGGACCATTCTATTTTGTTGTTGATGTGGACACCAAGGAACTTGAAGCTCTCAACCTGCTCCACTACAGCCCCATCGATGAGAATGGGGGCGTGCCCAGTCCTCCTTTTCCTGTAGTCAACAATCATCTCCTTAGTCTTGGTTATTTTGAGGGAAAGGTTGTTATTCTGGCACCACCCGGCTAGGTCTCTGACCTCCTCCCTATAGGCTGTCTCATCGTTATCTGTGATCAGGCCTACCACGGTTGTGTCGTCTGCAAACCTAACGATGGTGTTGGAGTCGTGCCTGGCCATGCAGTCATGGGTGAACAGGGAGTACAGGTGTTTAGTCCCAGGATCCTTAGCTTAGTGATGAGCTCTGAGGTTACTATGGTGTTGAACGCTGAGCTTTAGTCAATGAATGGCATTCTCACATAGGTGTTCCTTTTGTCCAGGTGGGAAAGGGCAGTGTGGCGTGCAATAGAGATTGCATCATCTGTGGATCTGTTTGGGCGGTATGCAAATTAGATTGGGTCTAGGGTTTCTGGGATAATGGTGTTGATGTGAGCCATTACCAACCTTTCAAAGCACTTCATGGCTACGGACGTTGTGTTCTTGGGCACAGGGATTATGGTGGTCTGCTTGAAACATGTTGGTATTACCGACTCAATCAGGGACATATTGAAAATGTCAGTGAAGACGCCTGCCAGTTGGCCAGCACATGCCCGGAGCCCACGTCCTGGTAATCCGTCTGGCCCCGCAGCCTTGTGTATGTTGACCTGTTTAAAGGTCTTACTCACGTCGGCTACGGAGAGCGTGATCACACAGTCGTCCGGAACAGCTGATGCTCTCATGCATGCCTCAGTGTTGCTTGCCTCGAAGCGATCATAGAAGTGATGTAGCTCGTTTGGTAGGCTCGTGTCACTGGGCAGCTCGCGGCTGTGCTTCCCTTTGTAGTCTGTAATAGTTTGCAAGCCCTGCCACATAAGATGAGCGTCGGGGGGCCTCCCGGGTGGCGCAGTGGTCTAGGGCACCGCATTGCAGTGCTATCTGTGCCACCGAGCCTGTACGGGAGTGGTGATGTGGTGTACTCCTCAATGCCATCGGAAGAATCCCGGAACATGTTCCAGTCTGTTCTAGCAAAACAGTCCTGCATCTGCTTCATCTGACCACTTTTTTATAGACCATGTCACTGGTGCTTCCTGCTTTAATTTTTGCTTGTAAGCAGGAATCAGGAGGATAGAGTTGTGGTCGGATTTACCAAATGGAGGGCAAGGGAGAGCTTTGTACGTGTCTCTGTGTGTGGAGGACAGGTGATCTAGAAATGTTTTTCCTCTTGTTGCACATGTGACATGTAGATATAAATTTGGTAGAACTGATTTAAGTTTCCCTGCATTAAAGTCTCCAGCCACTAGGAGTGCTGCCTCTGGGTGAGTGGTTTCCTGTTTGCTTATTTCCTTATACAGCTGACTGAGTGTGGTCTTAGTGCCAGCATCTGTCTGTGGTGGTAAATAAACAACCACGAAAAGTATAGCTGAAAACTCTCTAGGCAAGTAGTGTGGCCTACAATTTATCACAATATACTCTACTTCAGGCAAGCAAGACAGACAAACAGACAGATAGATAGATAGATAGATAGATAGATAGATAGATAGATAGATAGATAGATAGATAGATAGATAGATAGATATAGATAGATAGATAGATAGATAGATAGATAGATAGATAGATATAGATAGATAGATAGATAGATAGATAGATAGATAGATAGATAGATAGATAGATAGATAGATAGATAGATAGATATATATAGATAGATAGATAGATAGATAGATAGATAGATAGATAGATAGATAGATAGATAGATAGATAGATAGATAGATAGATAGATAGATATAGATACAGACTCCTACTTGTGTTTGAAGTCCTCCACCAGACCTTGCATGTTCCTCAGCTCTCCATCCAGCTTGGTATTGTCGTTGTTCACCAGGTCCATCTGGCGGCGGAGGTTGGCCATGTAGGCCTCGAACAGAGGCTCGATGTTGGAGCGGCCCGTCTGCTTACCGTGCAGCAGATCAAACTTAGTTTCTAACATCTTGTTCTGCTGCTCCAGGAAACGCACCTAAAGGGGGAAAACAGACTCAGATAGTTGAGGACATAGCACATAG
The DNA here is from genome assembly GCF_018296145.1 of Oncorhynchus tshawytscha. Lineage (NCBI taxonomy): Eukaryota > Metazoa > Chordata > Actinopteri > Salmoniformes > Salmonidae > Oncorhynchus > Oncorhynchus tshawytscha. The sequence goes on from NC_056435.1 coordinate 66,875,099, forward strand.
TGGGTCTTTGGTGGCCCTGAAGAGAGGCATTTCTCTTTGATTCAAAGACACCTTGGAATTTCTCTTTGACTTGTCATGACCTTCATGAAGTTTATATAAAATCAGATGTAAATGATCGGTAGATAACAGTGGATACTCCATAGATAACTGTGGAATCTCCATAGATAACCATGGAAATGCCATAGATAACAGTGGCTACTCCATAGATAACAGTGGATACTCTATAGATAACAGTGGCTACTCTATAGATAACAGTGGATACTCCATAGATAACAGTGGATACTCTATAGATAACAGTGGATACTCTATAGATAACAGTGGATACTCCCTAGATAACAGTAGATATTCCATAGATAACATTGGATAC